>NC_092198.1:19450042-19580042 GCF_043641665.1 Enoplosus armatus | reverse complement strand
AGACGTGTCTAAATCCTCTGCTATGGGGGGGGGGGGGGGCAGATTCATGCTCTGGAACATACTCTTAACACCTTATGGCAGAATATTCCTTCACAGAGAATACGGAGAATAGGGATTCCTGCAGGGTGACGTTAGGAGGAGTTTCAACACTCTGTTATCTGAAAGTCTTTGCCTGCGTCTGGTTTTCATTTGCCACCTCGCTCCTGTTATTCACGCTTATTTTACGTTTGGCCCGAGTGAGAAGAAGTCCTCACACACGTTTTGCCCTTTGAACTTCAGCGAAAGCACAGAGGCATTGTCCGCAAAACTTGTCCTTCAGCCATCAAAAGTAAGTCAGTGAGTAAGTAAGTAAGTAAGTAAAGTGCTCATCCCGTATCACGTTTCAATTTTCAGTTTTTGCTGGAAAATGATTCACTTGAAAGGCATTCACGTCTGTCCAAGTTTGGAGGAGGCTTCATTTGCGGACTCTGGCTCCCTCTGTTGGCCACATGGATAACTCAATAAAAAGCAGGCAGAGGGGAAAGAGAAGTTTGGATCAGGGACACGCCACCCTCAGATCAGACAGTTCATAATTAGGAGGGGGAGATTCTACACGTCTGGACTTGCTAATCCTTTATTTATTATGCGAACTGCCGAGGAGAGAGATCCATCGTGACGCTTCTTTAGTCTCCTTATGTTGCAGAGCCGTCTTGCAGAGCCGTCCCATAGACATCTGACAGCAGAGGAATTTGCAACAAAAAAACAACAACAGATGTGTTTTTTTTTTTTTTTGTGTGACAGACAACGTACACACCTCTATCATCCCTTACTGATTCATCTGTGATTTTTGCATACATGCAGACGTGAGCAGGCATATTATTGTACACATACACATCCTGGGATGTTACGTTGGGGGCACATGCACATATTTTCATGACGCGTTTGCATGTCAGCCTGCATTTCAACACGCACACACGCAGCCTAATGTACTGGAGTGTCATATTTATGTTTAAAAGTTGTTGTAAAAAAATGTATATGTGTGTGAGGGACTATTTTCTGTCTAAATTAGACAAAAGCACACTTTTAAAAAGCTATTCGGGCAAGTCAAATAACAAAGAGGGGCTTAAATAAGCAGTGATGGAAGAAGCATTCAGATCCTTTACTTAAGTAAAAGTATGTAAGTACTATTGGCAAGATTTCAAAAGCAAGAGTGCTCATTCTGAAGTGTTTTCAGCTTGCAATATTCAGCTAATCCAGGGGGAGGCTTTTGAATAGTTTACTCAGCTCTCAACCCACAAAGGAACACGTCAGTCTTCAGTTTGTCATAATAATTAGAACTCAAATATGCCAAAATATGGAAAACACGTGGTTTTCACCGGACAGGACTGGTATGAAAAGCTGACAGACAAATGTAGAGGAGTAAAAAGTACAAGATTTGTCTCTGAGATGTGGAGTAGAAGTCCAAAGAGGCATAAAATGGAAAATACTCCAGTAAAGTTTCCATTTTAGGCCACTTTACCTCAAATGTGTACTTATAAGTACAGTATTTGAGCAAGTGTACTTCCGAAAGAAAATTTGTGTTGCAGCACAGACGATGACGGTCAATCTCAAAGACGGGGACGAAGTCAGGGAACTGATTGGCAGATGGACGTCGGCCGCGCGCACCAAACCGGGCCTCAACAGCGGGGCGGAGAGACGTCTGTAAGAAGTCTATAAAAATAAATGTCTGATAAAACCGTGGCCCAACGCTGGTATCACACTGCCCATTTATTTAAGTTACGTAATCTATATAAACAATCATGATTTCCCATGTAAACAAGCTCGACGAGTCAAGATGTTGTCGAGCAAAACACAAACATCGCCATAGCGACTATCATTTTATGGTAACTGCAGAGAATGACTCTCAGTGACGGTGTGTCTTCGTAATTATTGAGCTGGTGGTATCTCAGATTACTCAACGGAGTGCGACACCGCTTAACTGCCATTTCAGAAGCTGCCAGAAACAATCAGCGGCAACCATTTTTCATCCATCACCCCCCCCCCCCCCCCTTCTGTCACTTATTATTTCGTACATTGTGATTCTCAATATCCACGTATAGCAACATGTACAGAAAAACACGGAGTCAGTCCAACATTGATGTCGCTCTGAGTATCAAAAGGTATAACAGTCGTAAAACTCGGCACCCTCACACTCACACTCACACTGTCCGCAGTGTCCTTGGCTGTAAAGAGCAGCAGGAAGTACAAGGAGATTCACACTCACGGTCCAACGTCCACCTTAAAGTGGTTTGACCTGATGCCAGGAGTGCACTCACTCTCAGTATCAGGAGGCCGAACGTACTGGGTGAGCTCGGGGTGACAACAGGACCTCCTGATCTCTTTAGACTCTGGAGATATTTTGAATTCTAGTGGACTTGCCTGCTCATTTCGACGGGGATGACCATTCCCTAATGTTAAGGTTGACCTATGCTCAAAAAGAACTGGTTTGCGTGACGTGTTGTCCCGCCACGTTGCAAATCAAAAGTGTTTATAGTTGATCCGAACAGCCACACTCGAAGAAAGAGAGAAAAGACAGTTGTCATGGGGGGGGGGGGGGGGGGGGGGGGCTCCTCCATTAACTTGTTCACTTGAAAAAGGGACAGAAAGAGTTGGGTCAAGAGTGAAAAAAGAGAGCTCAAAGCTAAAACCCTGCCTGCTTTATCACCTCCGCACAAGTTTCAGAAAATGTCGGACACAACCCCCCCCCAACCCCCCCCAATCCGACGTCAGGAGAGGCTGTAGGGGGAGGAGGTTTCCGAAGCTATTCAACTGGCAGACAAGCAATTCTGACGGAGCATGCTGACGCCTTTAGACCATCTCGACCGTGCAGGGGCCCGTTCAGGGGAAGGGTTCGTCCTCAAGGGTTCGGTGTGCTTGAAATGGCCAAGTTCGTGCGAAAGAAGTGCTTGTAGACGTTCTGAACGGCCGGACTCCAAGGGTGTAACGAGAAGCCCCCTCCTGGCCGCGTCCCGCCCGCCTCTCTCCGAGACCTCTAAAACGGACGGGATCAGTCACTGATCCGCGACAGGCGACGGTCCTTTCGCTCATCTTTAAAGAGACATCCGACAGACATCATCCCAGTCACGCGCTCTTACTCGCTGACGGATCTGATGGGAACATAACAAAGCGCCTGTCCCCGTTTGCCCTGAGTAAGGCCATGGTATTGACCAGATCTGGGTTCTAACAAGGGGTCAACGCGGGGGGGGGGGGGGGCAGTTTGTTTCGGTTTGAGTACAGCTGAGACAACAGAGAGCGGCCTGCAGCGTCTCGTGTGTTTTTCTTCTCCAAATAACAACAAGCTATCATGTCAAAAGGATGAGCTGGCGCCGCCATAAAGGAAAAGGTTCAGAAACAACACGCAATAAACCTTTGCTCCGTGCCACCGCTCCTGTACGTATGGACGGTAACTTTAATGCATGTAGGACGACTGGTAAACGACCTCTGGACACAGCCAGGGGGGACCGTGAGACTATGAATCTGAACCAGAACGAGGTCCAGTATATGTCCCCAAAGGAAAACCTTGTGTTTTATCTAATAGGATAAAGTTTTCCCCTCTGTCCAGAAAACCACTGAGGAGGAGGAGGAGGAGGAGGAGGAGGAAGGAGGAAGGAAACGTGTGTTTATGGTGAAAACATCTTTAATGATTCAGAGAAGGACGGGAGTAAAAGAAGGGAGGTGCACGGCCGAATTACCTCAAAACATGACATGTGGGAGGCAATTCAGAGGCTCAAAGATAAGAGATCCTCTCCTGTGTGTGTGTGTGTGTGTGTGTGTGTGTGTGTGTGTGAGGGCTGGACTTTGTTCTCCAGCGTCTGAGTTTACCTCTGACACAATCATGTTCAGCAGAAAAAAAGCCTCCTCTGACTTCGCCCTGAAGAGCTGCGCAGCTGCCGCGCGAAGCACATTAACGCTGAAATAAATCCTCACTTAGATTCAAACGTATTGTTTTCTTCTTATTTATTTATTTGTATTTGTATTTTTTTTTTTTTTAAAGGCTGAGGGAGGTCCGTGGAGGTCTTCAGCCATGATCAGCCGCAACTTCAAGAACGTGCTGGTGGTCTCTGTCGGGTTTCTGTGCCTGTTCACGGCTTATGGAGGCCTGCAGAGTTTACAGGTAGGAGGAAGAGCTTCACCGTTTATTATATTAACTGTTAACTGCTCAGTATCATGGGGGGGGGGATTTAGTCGTGGCTTGATTCATGAAGTTACAATTGATTAAGGGGTTTTTGTTACTGGGTTTTGTTTGGTAAAGTGTTCTCATGTAGCCCTTAAAACTGAGAAATAATGGGGCTGGGGGTTCCCGTCTCCCAATAATCTCATTATATTATAACAGCTATTTGTTTTAATCCTGAAAAATGAGATTAAAGACCTTCAAAAGTAGGAGTTAGTATCATGGGGGGTTTAAGGGATTTCTTCATGGAGGGACGACCAGTTAAGGGACGACATTCCTCACCGGTTATTTAAGTGTAGACTCATTAAATGTACTCATTCATTCCATTAATCGACATTTGACTGATCACTAATTTCATTATATCAGAACATTATTTTTTTCTTTAAGAGATTCATTGATGGGTTCATTCATGGGCGGGGGCGGGGGCATTTAAGTATGGCACATACTTGTTTTTGTGATACCATCTACTACCAAGTACATTTAATTGTTAAAAAAAAGTATGGATATCAGTAGTATGAGTGGTGGTATTAGTCAGACTGCGACCCACTGCAGATGTTTTGATTAAAATGGAGGCAAACAAACAAATCTGTTCGGACGCACGTGAAACGGATGAGTGAAAAACAAACATTTGACGTTCGCCCTTTAAAGGCGTCTTTCCTGAAATCCACTCGTTCCTCCCATGTCTCCACGTTTAGCTCTTCAGAGCGCAGAGCTCGTCAAAAATGTCCTAAACTAGCCGCTAGCTGAGTGAAGGGAAGTCAGTCCTGGTTAAGGCCCGTTTGTCCTCTAATGGAGTCCTGTCTGTCCCTGTCCCGGTCCCGGTCTGTGCAGAGCAGTCTGAACGCAGAGCAGGGGATGGGCGTGGCGTCCCTGAGCGTCATCTACGCCTCCATCATCACCTCCTCCATGTTCCTGCCTCCCATCATGATCAAAAACCTGGGCTGTAAATGGACCATAGTTGTGGGCATGGCCTGCTACGTCTCCTACTCCTTCGGAAACCTCCACCCTGGATGGTAATCGACCAGTCAGTCAAAGGACTCATCAGGCTCTTGGTGGCCGTCGGATATATCAGTCATTCTTCTTAATGATATTACTGCATTTTAAAAAAAAATGTTTTTTAAATAATCGTGTCCCTGTTCGTAGGCAAGGGTCATCTTCAAGGCTCTACTTGAGAACAAAATGGAATGGGACACGCTGCAGACCCTGACTTCATTACAAAACAAATACTAATAACATAAAATCACTCAACAGCTGCTTCTTATTCTGCCGGGGGGGGAAAAGGATTAAAAAGCGTTAAAACAATTATGACCCCACAGGTACACCCTCATCCCCACCTCGGTGATCCTGGGTTTGGGTGGCTCCCCTCTGTGGTCGGCTAAGTGCACCTACCTGACCCTCTCCGGCAACGCGCAGGCCGCCAGGGAGGGCAAGAAGGGCGCCGATGTCATCAACCAATACTTTGGCATCTTCTTCTTCATCTTCCAGTCGTCGGCTGTTTGGGGGAACCTCATGTCGTCGCTCATCTTCGGACAGGACACCAATGTGGGTAGGGATGACGGCCGCGACTGAATACCGGCTGAGAGCTGGCTCACTCCGTTCATCAAGTACTTGATTGGTGTGATTTTCACATTTTTACCATTTTATACCACTTAATACTATAGTTACTGTAGAACGCACGAGATGGCGCAGTACTAAACTACTAATCTGCCCAGTCATTTGCAAAGGGTGTAGAATTTGCTCCACACTGACGCTCCCGCGTGCGTTTTTGCTAGCGATAAAAACTTGAATTTTGGATTGTAAACAGTCTGCGAGGGTGGTGGCAAAAGGTTTGCAGCGTGATGATAAAACGGGGTGGTTCTTACGCGCTCACTGGCCCGGAGATCACACCATTCCTCCGTCATGCTAGATTCAGCAGAAGTGAAGGGGCGGCAGATAGTGAACGGTCTTGGGATGGAGGTAGAACCAAACCACCCTGGTCCAATGAAGTCACACATTTCCGCCCGTCCAATCAAATCAAACTGCCTTTGGCTGCGTAACTGGCGGCCCGTTGGCTTACTGTGTTTTCCGATTTGGAAAAAAAACGTGACATTGACAAAGTGATAGAATAAAAGTCTGGAGTAAGTCGTGTTTGTTGTTTCCTCATGAAACAGTTCTTTCAGACTAAATCACCATATTTGAAGTCTCCACTTTACCCTGGTACACAAAACCCAGCAGTGGACAAAGTCCAACTGGTTGTCTTACAGCCTTTTTTATTTATTTTTTATTGGCTCAGGAGAGTCGACGTTCGCTGCCAAGAATGCAGTATATCACTTTATGGGTGTTAATGCACTCCAGCTTATCAGCTTGCGTGACGACGGCCCCTCGTCGAGGTGCATTTCTTGGAAGAACAAAACCCGCATCACGTTCGTTGGTTTAATCAGACTTTAGATTTAGAGCCAGGAAATGTCTCCTTTTATTTGATCTATTATCAGTGTTTTCTCGTTGGCATTGGCCTCTTATAAAAGTGAAAAAACATTTTCATTTTGAAGTTATATTGATGCTCACCGGCTTATTACGTGGATGCTTATCATTCTTTACAGGGGCCTGCATATGTTTGAGTTTTGTCTTCAATCGAGATTTATCCCAGAAACAAAAAGCACTTGCACCATGTTTATTTGATTCTTTTTTGTTTCGTTTTCCTTCCTGACAGCTAACATCACGGCTGAGCAGCTGCAGTCGTGCGGAGCAGCCGACTGCGGCCTCAGCATCAGCGCCAACGCCACGACCGACACCAGACCTTCCCAGGAGCTGGTGTGGAAACTCGTCGGCTGCTACATCGGTAACGGCCGGCTTCCATGGCAGCGTAGAGTTTTATGTACGGCCCCCTGAACACACAAAGGGGCCTCCTGCTGATTTAAGACAGCTGTTCAGTCCAGTTGAATTGCTCAGTTACTTTTCAGCCACTGAAATTGGAGATTTATGTGCAAAAAGGTGCACGCCTACAGATTCAAAGGATAGTTTAGGGTGGGGTCCTCTGGTGGCCCCCTCTCACATGCTGTCATCTCTCTACCGCTGACTTTTGTTTATTGGGTTTTGCAAGAACGTACAATTGTGTCATCGGAGCATTTATAAAACATGAAAATGTATGCATTCCCTTTGTACAAAGGCATCGTAAAAAGTGACAATTGACATATTACGAAACATCAAAACAGCTTACAAAGACTGAGAAAACTAAGGTAACCAGAGAAACCAGTTTGCGGGCTCTCTGACCACGATGGCGCCAGTTGTGTTATACAGCGTCTGTCCCGTGTTGTGCGGCAGGCGTGGGTGTGCTGGCCATTCTCATCGTGGCAGTGTTCCTGGACAACATCGACCGGGAGCAGGCCAGCCAGTTTCGCGGGAGCCGGGAGCCGTTCTGCCACACCTTCCTGGCCACGTTCAGACTGCTGAAGGACTGGAGGCTGGTGACCCTGATCCCTCTCACCATGTACAGCGGCTTCGAACAGAGCTTCCTCTCGGGGGAGTACACCAAGGTGAGGGGGTCTCCGGGCGTGAACTAGTGACCGTGTTGTCTTCATGTGACGACATGCAAGGGAGAAAAGAAATCAAAAATATTTCAAACTTTTCAAACCTTCAGACAGTGTAGTGATTCTCAGTGGACTCTTGCTTCACAGCTGCATTCGTCTTTATTATATTTCTAACCACTAGGTGGCAGCAGAGCTCTTGGACAACTCCTGACTAAAATATCTGGATCTTTAGGTCCTACATGATCCACTTTTTCTCTTCACGTTTACCAAATATTTACGAGGCATTGATTTACACATGAAATACCGGAAATGTAATGAATTTAATGTTGCGTTTCTTTGCAGAACTACATGACCTGTGCTTTGGGGATCCATTTTGTTGGCTTTGCGATGATGTGTTTCGGAGCCTCTAATTCTCTTTGCTCCTTTCTCTTCGGGAGACTCGCTCAGTGGACTGGGAGGGCCGCCCTCTTCTTCCTGGGTAAAATCTCCTTCATAGTTACTCCTGCGAAGGCACTTTTAGAAATATCATTACACCGTAAATGGAGACTAAACAGCACATGTATGAAAAAACCTGATCTGAATGGACCGCTGGCGTCCATTTGATTTGCAATGTCTGTCCATTTTCAGCTGCACTGATCAACTTCTCCTGCATCATTGCTCTCTTGTTCTGGAGGCCTCATCCCGACCAGCTGGGGGTCTTCTTTGTATTTCCCGCTCTGTGGGGGATGGCAGACGCTATCTGGCAAACTCAGACCAACGGTAAGAAGCGCCCTTTGCTCTACCGAAGAAATGCATGTATATGTACGATAGCGGTTTGTGTTTAGCCATCGTTCTAACGATAGTCCACACACATTGTGCTTCATCAGCTCCAGTGGAGGGTTTGTCGTGTCATTGCTATGAAACTTGGCGTAAATATTTACGGTTCCCAGAGGATGATCCTTAAGGGTTTTTGGTGAACTGCTGACTGTTTGACAGCAAGAATTAAAGTCCACAGCCATGCCAGCAGCTCCGTGAAGCTCGACACAGGTACGATGGTGCTTTGAGCAAAATGCTAACGCCACCATGCTAACATGTTCACAATGTAATGCTTAACAAGGTCGCTCTCTTAGTTTAGCGTGTTAGCATGCTGCTAATTGGCACTAAACAAAAAGCACAGCTGAGGCTGGTGGGGGTGTCATTCGTCTTACAGGCGTTTGGTCAAAAAACAAAGAAATGTTGCGTCTCTAATCCGTTCAGTAGATGTGGAGCTATCTCCATGGATAACTGAAAACTTTGATCTGCCGATGGAGGTAGAAGAAAACCGGGGGATCACTGAAGTCCTCAGGGACCATGAATATCTGTAACACTAAAGTATTGTGGGGCCTCTCGGGGGCTTTAGACTTTTCTGTTTTTGCCTTTCCACCTGTTTCTTGGACCCAACCCAATCACTGCTTCATTCATTATAGAATCACGTATGATACCAATGACGATGTTGGCGTTTGTAAACACCTCGTCCTTCGTCTGCTTTCTGTCCCGCAGCACTTTATGGCGTCCTTTTCTCCCGAGACAAAGAGGCAGCGTTTGCCAACTACCGCATGTGGGAGTCACTCGGTTTCGTGATCGCCTTCGCCTACAGCACCTTCTTATGTCTTGAGTACAAACTGTACGTCCTGCTGGCCGTCCTGCTGTTGACCGTCGTCACGTACCCCATAGTGGAGTACCACGAACACAAGAACCCCACGCCCCCTGTCGAGGAGGGGACCTACCTCAGTCACAAGGAAACCCTTCAAAGAGATGAGAACAAGATCATTTGCCAGACAGAAATGTAGAGACTGAATTTAAAGTGTTTTTATTTGTTTTACATCCTGGTCTGGACACTACAAATCAGGTGTCTGATAGTGATGCTGAAGTGTTCGAATTACTTAAAAAATGGCACACTGAATAACATCGGAATCTTGTCCGCTTGTGTTCGTCTTTACTGGTAACCAGTCAAAACTGCACACAGATTTTTAATTTTTACTGGTTCAAACTTCCCCCAAACCCTCTTTTCTCCTTGAGGAACAGTACCACAAATAATAATGTCACATTCCAAAAAAAAAAAAGCCACTACAGACGAAGAAAAATGGCTGGTTTAATGCGACTCCAGAGGACAGCGTTTGTTGTGTGAGCTGAAACTGTCCCGTCTACGAGGACGTACCTTTTAGCAAAATGTCTGCTATTTATGTTGATTCCTTCGTGCTGGATGATTATGGTTCAGGATGGGAACATTTTTTATAGCAGGTTTTATTTGTCAAGCTCGGGAGAGAAGACTATTTAAGAATATTTTGTTTGACTGAGCTGTAAAATACCCTGTAATTTTGTAATGAAATGTTTGACCACTGTAACTGTGCTGTTGGTGTCTTGTAATGTCACCAACAGTACAAATAACTTTGGTTTCATAGGTTTCTTAACCAACATGAGATATAACTCCACTGAAATTCTGTTTGAGAGCCCAACACTGATAATAACCCCTGACATTTGACATTTAATATGTTCATTTCAATTATGTTAGAAAAGCCACCAGAACGGCAACAACCCTTCAGTTTATATACATACCATAAATGCAAAATTAAATCGTATTTGCATATTCCTGGAATAATTTGATTAGTCTTCTGTGAGTAAAAGACTTTATAAAGTTTTTTTGTAAAAGGTGAAAAAACATATCTTTACACTGGTTTAAAACTATATTGTAATTAAAATTGTAATGTCTCAGGTGATGATCAAGTGTTCGGATAGGGACCTGGACTAAGATTTGGAGTCCAAAATAAACACCACCATCATCTGCAAACTTGTTGACTTCTTTTCATAAAGAACATACCGAGACAACATGTTGCATTTCAAATGGTGCTTTTATTGCAATGTGTTGCATTCCCACATTCATAGATGTTATAGATTTGTTAGTCAAAGCATCATTTCCTCAAGGTTGGCATCCTCACCTTGGAAAAAAAAAAAAGAAAAAAAAAAAAAAAAAAGCAGAGGGATCAAATGCACGAGGTGTTTGTGTTTTGAGTGTAGTAGAGAAGTGTGTGTGTGTAAACTTGAGCAGCCACGAACATATGAATGAACAAACCTCCAAATTTAGACTTCCAGTAGATGCAAATAAAAGAGAGTTTTTAAAAATTGTCAAACAAAAGGAGTTTTGTTTGTCTGTCAGCCTGCAGGGCTCTCACTCCCTGCAGGGACTGGACCCGGCCTGAGACTGATTGTCTACAACATTCCCAAGAAAAAAGGTAGATTTCTATATATTCACGTTACACACCTGAACAGGAGGTGGGGTTAGGGAGGGAGGGGGGGGGGGTGGTTGGGGGTATTAAAAAGAGATTAAAAGAGAGAGAGAGAGAAAAAGAGAAAATATAACATGCATAAAATTCTCCCAGATGAACATTGTCACTCATATTGTCTTGTAATAGCTGCTCCGATGCCTCTTTAAAAACAAACTTTACATGAGTGTAATATACAAAACTGGACAAAAATTAGTAAAATGTATAATATATATTTATATATATATTTATTTATATTAATTTGTACAAGGGAGAAAGTGGAACCTTGGTCATTTTTTTCTCAAATTCTCCAGAGAAAGCATTACCCCCCCCTCCCCACCAACCCCCCCAAAAACAAAACAACACAAAGTGGTGAGTTAATAATAAGCCTTCTTTTAAAGTCTCTGAACCACATCCGACCTCAGTCCCGATACGGCAGCACTTGCACCACAACACTCGACAGCTGAAGCTGTGGCAACTTTCACAGAAGAGGAGAGATTAGTTTTGAACACCTGTGTTAGGAATGAGTGGGATTTAAAGGACTACGCAGAGTCTTGGCGGTGCACAAATACCAAACCATTTTTGGACCGATGACGAGCGAGAACACATTTTTTTGACTACGCTTGAGGACGAAAAAAAAAAAAAAAAAAGACAAAAGCAACTGAAGCCGATCAAATCCTCCCTTTTCATTCATGGAATATATCTTATGCGTCAAATTGTTGTTGCTATGTATTTCCCTGACACCAAACGTGACTACCTGCATCAGACATTAGCCCGAACACCTTCCACATGAGGCAGCACAGAAGTGTGGCGAGACGAGCAGAACAGAGAAGACGAGCAACACAGTTAGCGTGTTGTCATTTACGTCAGTGCACGATTGTTGCTAGATTGTTGCTAGATAGCAGACGAGCAGACTTTTGCTCATAAAAAAAAAACAAAACCTTGGTTTAAGGAACAAACAGGTTCAGAGCTGCGGGAGAGGGAAGTGAACGGCGAGCGGCGGCTACAGAGCGAAGTGTTGGCGGCTGCTGAAACTGCGTTGTGAGCAGGAATGTTCTGAGTTCAAGCTGGAGGTTTATTTTTATTTAACAGCTGACAGCGCAAGGAGGAGGAGGAGGAGGGGGCGTCACCTGAAGAAGATTGGCATAGTATTTATACTGAGGATTGGTTGGCGTCGACAGAGAGAGACAGAAAGAGACAGAGAGCGACATTACAAAGAAGGTAAAAGTGTGTACAATTTTTAGCCGTCATTTGGACAATGGGCATCCACTACGGTCGAGCTCCTCATGAACCCGAGCCTGAGCGTTCATTTCCAAATTAAACTAGCAAAACCTTTCTTGGTACATTCAGGGGACGTTACGTATTCTATCTCCAAACACTGATCTGATTGAGACAGTTTCTGATGGCCTTTTCACTCCCAAGTAAATCCGATATAAAGTGCAAAATTAGATTGTATTTGCAAATTCCTGGAATAATCTGATTAATCTTCTAAGTGTGTAAAAAAGTCATTTAAAATACAGTAAACTTCTTTTTTATTCGTATTTTTTTTTATAAAGGTGAAAAAAGGTTTTAAAAAAACCCTGGTTAACAAGGTTATTGTTTATTGTTAAACAGCAAAGGAGCAGTCTTTACTGCAGAAAATATATACACGAGGCACCTCAAGTTTGGTATAAAGTATTCAGTTAATGGGAAAAAAAGAAACACAACAAAAGTTTTTTTTTTTTTCCCCCTCCAAGAATGAGATTAAAAGCTGAGAAAGGTCATCAGATAAAGTAAATTCACTGAGAGGGATGCTCTCATACACTGAAGGGGCTTTTTGTCTTTGTGTAAAGTAACTATAAATACCTTTACCTATGAAATCAATGATTTAGTGTTGCTCCAGTGTTAATCCTACATACCCAAGTGAGGAAATGCTTGTTTCAGTAAGGTGCATAGCTATCGGTTGCAATGTTTTCTTTCTTCCTGTAAACGAGTGATAGCACTTCAGGCACAAAAGACCTCATTGGCAAAGTGGAGACGTCTCTAAACTGACCTAACTTTGGGACATCACGCAGGATGTTGCTGATAGGCCACTTTAAAAAAAAAAAAAAAAAAAAAACAGAAGAAGAAGGACAGACCGCGTCGAGAAAGGAAAAAAGACGAAACGCGCAAACACAACAAACAGCAGCAGAATGTCACCGTGAGAACGAGAGAAAGTCCAAATCAAACCACACACACACACACAAAAAAAAGGGGCCGCTACATTAAGTCCAGTGATGATGAGGTTTGCATATGATATCCATCAAACATCTTGAAGCTTTGGTCATTTACTATTGACGAATGCAAAAAAGGCTACATCAGTCAGACAGTTAGAAAATGGAAAAAGAAAAAAAAGCCCACTAATATACACAACAACCAGGCAATGCTTCTCCATAAAACCAAGGCTCCACTCTCCCAGATCTGCTTAAACTTCTGACAACAGAGAAAAATTAAATAATATGGCCTTTTTAATCTTTTTTTTTTTCTTCTTCTTTTTTTTTTTTTCTTTTTTAAATTAACCCGTACAAAAAAAAAAAAAAAAAAAAAAAGCCAGTCCACGCTGCTTCTCTCTCTCAGTAAAATCACATTCAGCAGTCGCAAAAAACAAAAACAAAAAAACAAAACAAAAACCATTCTCTGGCATAGTTATCTGAAAACACCCACAGGTACTGTGCAGGGTCTAAAGAGTAAAAAGAAGAAAAGAATCAAACCAGGACATCTTCCCACTTTTCCATCTTAGAGAACACCAGATATACAGTATTAATCACTTACACGCATACATACGCACTCACTGATAGTCATATACATACATCATCAGAAAAATTAAAAAAGTAGAAAATCAAAAACATAAAATAAAAACATGACGGAGGCGAGTAGTTTTTTTTTTTTTTTTTTTTTTGTTTGTTTAAACCACAAACTCGGAGCACTACTTTTTTTTTTTGTTGTTGATTCTGAACAAATACATATTCACATTTCTCTGTTATATACATTATGTTAACATGTCGAAAACCAATGTTACAAAAGAACCTAACCTTGTACCTGTTAACTGTAGTGAGGAAGGAGGGACTGTCGTTTCCACTGAATGGCTGTTGCATAATAATAATAATAATAATAATAATAATTAAAAAAAAAAGATTACATATGCATTGGTTGTATTTGGCATGGTTTGTCTTTTAAAACGCAGGGTTACGCTGGCAGCTGCTGTTGAGTTTTGCAGTTTACAGAGTTGTAGAGGAAAACCATTTCCATAGGAATGCCTATTCCACGCAGAAAAGTGAAAGGGGGGAAGGGGGGAGGTGTAATCAATACTGTATGTGTGAGCTCATCAGAGCAGATAAACAAGAGGAGGCTGACACTTGCAGAATCCTTCCAAAAAATACATTCTTCCACTTTGTGCAGCTTCGGTCTCTTCGAAGTATTTTCTATCGACCAAACAGTGGCGCAGGAGTGTCTGACCGCTGCCTTCACACTGTGAGAAACGCGATCACGTTTACAGGAAATCCATGAAGGTTCCGGAAAAGCTCGCCACCGACTGCAAACTAGGATTTCTGATGGGCTTTCTCTTTCTTTACCAACAGTTCTGCCAAGTAAGTGCAAAGTGGACAAGAATCTAAGTGCGGGAAATTAGAGGCCTCACAGCTTCGACACATTTTGTTTTGGACAGTACAGGAATCAATGGCTTCGTCCAGCTCGCTCCCAACACCCCGTCCTTACGAGGGTTAAAATGACTAGTGACGCCTCTGAAACCTGACTATTTGGGTCGGAGGAGCGCGAAGTTTTACTTTTGTTCTTAAGTTGAACAGTGAACTGCAGGTAGGATCCAATTCACTGCCCCCCCGAACTGTTTTCAGCTTTTCCAGTTTGAGGATTTGCTCCTTTTCTCTGTCTTCTAATCAATATAAACTGAATATCTGTTGGTTCTGGAGAACAAAAGAGTGTGAAGACGTCACCTTGGGCTCTGGGAAACTGTGACTGACATTTTATAGACCAAACAATTTATCGATTAATCAAAAGAATAATGAAAACAGTCGTTAGTTGCAGCCCTGAACCTCAGAATGCATATTTTTCTTTGTTTACTTTAAATCTAAGTGCTTGGTAGCCAGCAATGTTGACTTAAAACTATGTAATATAGCCAAAAGGTAACGTGTAGCAGGTAAAGCAGAAGAATTTACATCATTTTTATGATGTAGGTCTTTAGTCCTGCCATCGACCAATCAAACGAGCCGCTCACAGTGTGAAAACACGGTCAAAAGAGAAAGATTATCAGACGCGACTCTCCCGTCTGATAAAACAACAATGAGGTAATAAAAAGGATGATTTATCCACATGCGTTTCTAATAAATATACACACAGACACACACACAAAAAAAAAAAAAAATAGAAAAAATAAAACCCATCTCAGAAAGCCTTGGTAAATCATTTTCAAAAAGATCCGTTTTGAGTCCAGGAGGCAGAGTTTTCAAATGATTAAGAGCAGATTGAAGACGGTTGACTGACCCCGGGCCTCTGTTTGGATACACGGCGCGCTGATCTGCACATTACTACCTTCCAAAGACGCGCGCAGAGCATTCTCAGCTGAGCACAAAGTGGTTCTCACATCGAACAACGCGGGAGGAGTCGGTGGGTGGAATGTGTTGACCTTGCATACTGTCCCTCTAGATCTGGGTAATGTTGCATACGGTGACGGATCTCTGTAAAAAAACAAAAAAAAAAAAAACAGTACACAGGAGAAAAAAAGCCCTATTCCACTGACGGAGCATCAGACTGTATGTTGTTGACCTAATGCGAGTTTGGTAGTCGAGGAACTCATTTGCAGGAGGGGGGGGGGGTGACGGCGCTTCCTGACATCTGAACGTCCACTTCTGTCTCCAAACAATGAGCCAAGAACAAGTTATTCACTCAGGAAGCGTTCAATCAGGGAACATGTGACTCAGTGTGTCACTGAGGACCTTTGCGGTTGTTATAAATCACTGGGTGTTCCCCGATGAAATTATTCCTGGTGAAAAGGGGCTTAAGAGACTGATATAAACCACGTCAGTCCTTATAGCTCTTATAGCTGAGGCCTAAGCTAATTCCGATATCCAGATGTGTATCTTTACATTGATTTAGTCCCGTAAAGGTTATTTAGATAGCCATGTCTTCTGAATTCCCGGTAAGCTGTGAGCTATAAGTAGCACACCGGCTTTTGTTTGTTTGTTTGTTTGTTTGTTTGTTAACAGAGGTCTGTTATCGCTGAGAGAGACAGTGTCTGACTGAGCAACAGTAGTCAACAGAAACCTGTGTGTGTGTGTGTGTGTGTGTATGTGGGCGAGTGAGTGTAGCCAGTGGAGCGGAGTCTTCATCGGGGGAGTCAGCGGTGGAAGGAGAAGATGGTGAAATCCCGAAAGAAAGAAAAAAAATCCTCGAGAGGAACAACACTGATGAAACAGGTTCGGGTGGGGGGGTAAAAGAAAATAATGTTTTTTGTGACTCAACCCTTCCTGTTGCCTGGTTCGATTCAATTTCATGACAGCTTTAAATGAATGATCCATCACATCTTTGTTAGGAACTCCTATTACTAAAGCCTCTACTTGAATGTCATTATATAGGAACAATATCCCAAAGCGCCAAACCGTTTGCTGCGACCACGCGCACAGCGTTGACGCGGCTAAAGTACCGTTAGCGTCACCAGGGGTCACGCGATCGCAGCGAAAGAGAACGCGATTTAGGGCATTATTATGCTTTTGTGTTTTTTTTTTTATACAATGGTTACAAACACGTGTACTGTAACGTTTTCTTGAAAATATTGTACATACATGAGGATAAAAAAAAAAAAAAAAAAAAAAAAAAAAAAAAAAAAAAGAGGAGAGAGCAAGAAAAGATGGCTAACTAGCTCCCTGGTTACCACAAGAGAAAGCACCCCCCCCCCCCCCCCCCCCCAAAAAAAGTGTGGCTTGAGTGGGACGCTGAAGGGAGCGAGATCTAGCTATATCTTAAAATCAATTGCTTACAATTTTCTTTTTTCACATTTCAGAAGATGGAATAACTTCCTCCTCCACTGCTGCAACATGTAGCGGTATTACAATATCATGATGCCCCCCCCCCCAATATAATCTCAAAAACCATGAGCTGACATTATTAGAATAAAAACTAAAAACCTGGATCGAATCACATTATACATAGTTTTGCTGAGTAATCAATTAATTACACTTTTTTTTTTTCTTTTAAAAAGGAAAGCAGTTACAAGAGAAGAGTGAGCTCGTCCCCAAGTCTTTGTCCTTCTGTACTGTACAATACTACCCGCCTGCATGGTGCACATGGCAAACAACACTGATAGGCCGAGAGATAGCATGAAAGATACACAGAGAGAGAGAGAGAGAGAGAGAGAGAGAGAGAGAGAGAGCCCAACAGGGCTCTGTATTCACAGCTGCTGAGGTGAGGGGTAAAATGTGACGGACAGACAGTTAAATAATAATAACAGTCTCTTTTTTTCTTTATACTTTGAAAATCATAAAAATAAAACCTCCTCCCAGGGGAGAAAGACACGTAAGTTCCAAACTGAGCAGCATCCCGTCTGTCTCCCATCCATCCATCCATCCATCCATTCTGGCTGTTGTCTTAGCTTGTTCTGATGATCACGAAGATGCTGACGATGATGATGATGATGATGATGATGACGGTGAGAGCAGAAGATTTTAAACAAAAATTCAAAACAATTCAAAAAACAAAAAAAAAACAGAAGACGTAATAGAATAATATGTAGAAGAAGAAGCAGAGCTTTGGGAAAAACTCAAACTTCCACCAGGCACTGTAGCTGATAGAGAGAGACAGTCACAGAACCAGCTGATACTGAGCTTCTATCCCACAATGCCACAGAGGTCTGAAACCTTAACATTCCCCACATCGCTGAGAGACAGGTAGAGGAAAAAAAAAAACAAAAACAAAAAGCCAGGAGGTGCTGCTGTGTGGGATACTCCCACACTTTAAAAAAAAAACGCTGAGCTCAGCTGTATGCTGCAACTCATGCTCCCAAGATGCACTGCTGCTGCTGCTGCGACGGCCTCGACGGAAACCGTGCGATCAGGAAAAAAAAAAAAGAAAAAAAGAAGAAAAAAAAAAGGAGGCCGGCCCTGATTTGACAGTGACGACAACTTGGCAAATCTACAATGACGTCGCAGTTGTTTTCTTGGGTCAGGAAGCAGGAAGTAGGTCACCAAGGAATGAGCAGCAAGACAACACTGCCTTTAATAGGCTGAGGCAGACAGACAGGTTGTCAGACAGATTAGACAGGCAGGTTTAAATACACTGCTGCTCCTTCTGACTTGAGTCTTTTCTTTAAGTACTGGGCGGTAAAACAACCAGCCCCGAATAACACCCCCCCCCCTCCCCCCTGCACAGGAGTGGTCAGGCTGTGTAACTCCACTCCACTGAGCCTACACATGGTGGCTGTCCAAACATCCATCCATCCATCCTTCCATCCATCCAAAAGGTGAGACAGAGACAGCAATGGGTCTGGTGCACCGACCTCCGAGGAGGAGGCGTAGAAGTGAGAAGAAGAGGGAGTAGGAGAGCTGAAAGGGGTGGTGGTGGCGGTGGCGGTGGCGGTGGTGGTGGGGGAGGGGGGATGGGTTGTCACTCGGTGAGCAGCTGCTGGAGGAGGCTCTTCTGCTGGGCCTGGTTGTTCTGGGAGCCCTGCGGTCCGGGGCCCTTCTGGGGGGCCGCGGCTCCGATGGAGCTCTGGTTCAGGTAGGAGTCACTGCCAACCAGGTTCACCGTGCACTGGACGTCCGCGAACACCTGAACCTGCTGCACCTGCAGACACAGGAGCAACAGTGATACCACGACCAGATCACACCGGGTGTTTTAGAGCCTCGTCTTCATTCCAGGCCGATACTGATATCAATATTTGATTCTGATAACGATATAATTAGCCGATATTTAAACATTATACATTTTACCTAAAAAAATATCTTCATATTTAACTTCTGTACTGTAATCTCTCATCAGCACATACACAGATACCAATATATCTGTCATTTACCAATAATATGGGCCATGCCGATGTATTAGCTGAACATGAAACTGGGGTTTTAAGTGTCACCTTTGTTCATTTGAGAACCAAGAGGCTACTCGTAGTTAAGATACATTTAACACCCAAATTATAATAATCACATAAAGTTGTGACACAATGAACAGAAAAAAGAAATTGAGCTTGTGCTATCATGTTGTGCAATAGAATCAGAAACAGAGGAAGTCACTTCAAAAATCTAGATGAGCACAACGACCCACATTGCGCTGATGATTTTCCTTCCTTGGAGGTCAAATTTACAACAAACAAACAAACAACACATGCCGCCATGATGACATCATCTCCAACATTCTGTATACCAGGGCAGAACAAGGTGTGCACAAAGTCAGGTGACAGGAGGGTGGTTGGACAGATGGAAGGAAAACACAAAAGACAGCAAAATCATCCTTGAGGTTCAAAGTCACAAACCTGTTGGTCGCTGCACACTGAAGCCACGTTGCCGAGGTTACTGTTGCCCATGCCAACCGGCTGCCCCATGGGAGGTAATGAGCCGACGCCGCCCGAGCCTCCGGCCATGGAGACGGTGATGCTCATGTTGTTGTAAACCCCCTGCTGGCCAAAGGCCTGTCCTGCACCCTGTCCCGGCGGACTGAACAGGCTGCGGCACACAGAAACAATCAGAGAGTACGTCACACTGAAGCCGCGTGAAAGGCTCCCATTTATATATACAGATGGAATAAACTCATACGTTGTTGTTGAGGCAGGTGGGGTTATAAGTGATTTCTACCCAGTGGAATGTTTGCGCGAGCCTTACGGCTGTGGACGCTTCCTAACCTGTTGCTGGCCAAGCCCGTCTGTTGCCAGCTCTTCATGTCTGGTGACTGGTAGCCAGGAGGTGGCGCTTGCTGAAGCAGAGGACTCTGGGAGGTGGAGTTTTGAGGTGACAACAATGGGCTGGTCGGGCTCATCTCAGGAGGGAAAGATGGGTCCTGCTGTATAGCTTTGAAAGAGGGAAAGTAAGAAAAGTTAGTCAGTTAGGACAAATAACTTTGATTATATTATGACAAAAAAAAGTGCAATGCAGGACCACAATAAGACAAAACTGGTCATTTATGTTTATTTTTAGTAAAATTCCAAAGCATCTTTGTTCTTTTTGTACTAAGCAACGTGTGGTATTACTCTGCACCTTCTCCTGTCAGTCAAACCAATCAGGTCTTCTTCTGTTGATGAATTAGAGGCTTTCTGCTCTTTGCTAATGCTAACTACCTAGTTCATCTTATATTTACAATATTCATCTTGTATTTACAAAAAAGTGAAAACAAGAAATACGTGACTGGGTAATTTTTTTACAACCGTGAGCGTGAAGACTTTCAATAACTGGACACTGGGTGAATTAATATAATGCTGAAGTATAATTACAAAACAAATATTGATTTAATATGAGATGTAGTGGATTATTAGTCTGGTTTTTCAGCATATTACTGTGGTGGATCCAGTTTCCTTGAACTCACCAGACCCTCCGAACTGCTGGAACAGGTTCTGCTGTAATGAGGAGTTCACGGTGCTGCTGAACTGGCCCTGCACGGCTCCCACCAGCGTCTGGTTATTCAGGGGAACCCTGCCGGACAGTTTGCTGTCCAGGGGGCCCCCGGCCATGGGGCTGAAACGACTCGGTGAGGTAGGGGATTTTCCCGTCATTGGGTTGTACCCTGGTGGGAAGTTGAACTGCTGCTGCTGCTGTTGTTGAGGCGTTGTTGGGGGACCTTTTGGGACCCTGGCAGTTCCAATGGACCCCACGGCTCCAGTCGGAGCGCCTGCCATGTTCTGTCTCATCAGCATGACCTTCTGCTGGAAAAGCTGGCGCTGGCGGTGCTGGATGCTGTAGAGTTCCCTCTGACGCTGGGCCAGCATCTGGGCGTTCAGTGGAGGCTGCTGAGAGATGCGACGTACAAGAGCTCGTCACACACAACTTATTCCATATATTCAAAGCAAATACACAATACACCTGGTTAATCAAGAGGTCACTCAGACAGGGCATCTGCGGGTTTCAGAAAGCCAAAGTTAGACTTCTGAGCGTAAGACCAATTCATCAAGTTTCAAGCTGTAACATCTGAATTGAGCTGCTGATACAAAAAACAAGTTTATCTAAGGTTATACATTTACAGTGCAAAAATGACAATAAACAATTGTTGAATGTCAAACTAAACTTTAACTTAAAAAAGCGCATTACCTCAAAACCCATATTAAATGACAATAAGAGTGAAATAGTTAACGTCAAAAAGGACGATACTGCGAATTATTAGCTGGAGCAACATTAGCATTCATTTGGAGTCGTGTTTCCAAGTCCAGTATTCGCTCTCTTAGCTCGGTTTTGGCCTTTAGCAACACCGGAGGGAAATATCTGGCTCTTTAGCTACTGAATGCTCCACTATGTTCACCAGCCAGTCGCTAACTTAAAACTTTTTGTTTGTTTTTTTTTCTCTTGTATTGCTGCTGGAAATGACACAAATGACAGTGGTGAGAGGGAACCAAAATATCAAAATTGCAGGCTCTGAAACCAAAAAAAGAAGCTGGAAGATTAAGAATAAGACGAAAGATGCTGAGACAGCTGATAATTATCTACGAGCAGCCCTGCACATAGTTATTTGATCCATCGTGAATATAAAATTATTGTTTACAGCCGCTTTAAGTAATATTTATAAGTGTGTGTAGTTGAATCTATGCAAACAAATTATTTTGCTGGTCTTTCAGGCTCTGTAGGAGAACAGCAGTGGGTGGTCAGGGTGAGCCGAGCATCATTTGTTGCCGCTGTGACTCACTTGCGAGGGCATTTGAGGTTGTTGAACCCCCTGACGAATCCCTATGCTCACATGCTGGGCTCCTCCTGGAAACGGATTCATGGCTGCCATCCTGTTCTGGAGCTGCGACAGAGGGACAGAGAAGGAGAAAAACAAGAGAGGTCAGACAGGTGTTGAAGGATGAGGAGGGAGAGGATGATAATAGAGTGAAGGGAAGAAAAATTCACAGAGGCAATCAATAGATATATTGAAAGGATGGAGAGAGAAGAGAAGAGCGACATCGAGGGAATATTAGCGATGAGGGAGGCGAGGGAAGGGAAGAGTTCTTTTAAGAGCATTTCAATCAATATTTAAAAGATGAAATCAGAAGATTCATTATGATATGGTCGGATTCAGACTAACACAGGAAGCTACAAATCAATACTTTGTGCTATTCATTACCCATCTCCGCATTTGTCTTTCAGCCAGGAGCAATGAATGAATGAATGACATGTGTATAGTATATGAAAGCACTGAGAGCACAGGAAGTGTGAAAAGGTATGAATGATGGATTGTGTGTTGCTGTTGTATTAGCAGCCTTTGAATCCCTGCATAGTGTGACTAACACATCGGGCCATAGCAGAAAGTGTTTACCCTGAGAGTGTGTTGTAAAAGCATCGCAAGAAGCAACATCTTCCATCCCAATGAAATACAAAATAAAGACAAACCACCGCCTCTGTGTCCTCACCTGCTGCGGGCCCTGCAGCCTCTGCTGCAGCTGCAGGCGCAGCTGGTTGGGTGGCAGCCTGAGCTGAGTGCCAATCCCCTGCGGTCGCGTCATGCCTGGCCTCAGCCCCACGCCCGTCGTCCCACCAGGGAACGCCCCTCGGGGGGCTCCAAACCCCAAACCCTGTGGCCCCACCGTGGCCAGCTCTGGAGGAAACTGGGCTTGCGGAGCTGCTGTAAATTGGGAAGGGTAGGTGGGGAGCTTAGGGTCCATGGAAACCGGAGTGGCAGTGGATTGCTGGGTTGGGAAGCTTTGGGGCAAAGGGTCAAAACAGCCACCCTGGGAAGAGGCAGAGAAAAGCAGGACAGAGAGATATTAAAGATGTGTTTCTTTATTAGAAATGAAAACAGCTCATAGCCATGTCATTTGAAAACAACGCTACAATAGCACTAAATTATGTTTGTGAGTTTCTGATGTCTAAGAGACTGCCTGGCTGCCCTCTGTTTGTTAAAATGAACAAAATGAACACAATGAAGCATAAGAGCCAGCGCCTGGCCTTGATAACAGCCGATAAATACATTGTGAGCAGGCTATATCCAGAAGCCAAAATAACTGGAGTAAAGTTGGGGATTACTTGCAAAGTGAAAACACCTCCTGTTGTACTTGAACGCAGTCCAGCAGGGTTTTTTTTTTTGTTGCCAAATCCAGTTTGGTGGCACAAATATGCAGAGCAGAGGCCACCGGAGGCTACCAACATTTCAACTGTTTTGTTTGTTGTGATTAATTATAGTAACATTGTACAATTAATGACGATTCGCCGATTTTAACATTAAATATGAAGAGCCTTCCCTAACACATTACACTCTTTATGCCTGTGCACATCCACTCTTACCTGTACCAGTTTGTCGATGCCCAGGGCCTTGTCCAGCTCGGCCAGTTCACTCTCGTCAGTGCCACTGAGGAAGGAGACGAGCTGCTCCAACAGGGCTTTCTCGTCGTTTCGGCCCTCAGGTGTGGTCGGAGGGCCCAGCACTTCGTCCAGCGTACAGGGCACACACTGCCTGCTCGCACAGAGAAACATAGCGTCTCATGCCACTGGTGCACATTGTCATCTGCAATGCCGCACTACTACATCAGTGGGTCAAATCAACTCCTTTTCTCCCACAACTTCAGAGTAAAAAACATAGTTAAATGACAACAGATTAGGTATCGACAGTGCAGCGATGCTTACTCTTGTGGTGATGCCAGGGGAGCTTGTAAAGGGGTTCCAAGACCATCAAAGGACAAGGTGTCAGACAGAGCCAGAGGCTGGAACTGGGAGTCTCCCACATCCATCTTGGTTAAGCCTGAAACAGATTTTAACATAGTTAATGGAAAGGAATTATACAGTTAACACCCAATTTTGTACACAAAATAATCAGACTCAACAACTATACTTAAATTACATTTAACTCATGTACAGTATGTCGCACCTTGCTAAATTTAAACAGCAACTTATCAGTTTAAAAACCCTGCTTTTGACGCCATTTCACCTTGCTCCAATGATGCAGCATTGCACTGCTCTCTTCTGCAGTGTAGTGCAAAGCTATATCACTTGTGGGGGAGTGGTTGACGTCTGACGTACTGCGGTAAGCGTATTGCTTCACTTCCGGCTTCTGTGTCATTGGTAGCGTGTGTGTTTGGCCGCTCTAAGCTCAAACAAGTTATATTTGTTTGGTATATATTTCATTACAGCGGCTAAATAGCCGCTAACCACTTAAACGTACATTAGTTTTGCTTAACGCTGATAGTTCTCTCCTTCTTTAGCGACTTTTTCGCTAATCTCACAGTTGTTTACACACTATTCTGTCTGTTACATTAGTTTAGCAGCTAGCGATGGCTTCTCTCTCTCCTTCTCTCTCTCCTTCTCGCTCTCCTTCTCGCTCTCCTGCTCTGTCCTGCTCGGTGTGTCAGATGTTTAGTTATTCCCCCGCCTCCTTTAGCGATAATGGTAAATGTAATAAATGTAGTTTATTTAGCGTGCTGGAGGCGAGGCTCAGCGAGTTAGAGGCCCGGTTCCGCACCATGGAGACGGCTGTAGTCAGCCAACCCCCAGTAGCCGGTGCGGACCGACTCAGTGTAGCTCCTGCTAGCCGTCCCCCGGCAGCTCCCGAGCAGCCGGGAAGCCAGGGAGGCTGGGTGACTGTCCGAAGGAGGCATAGCCCTCGGCAGAAGCCCACGGTTCACCACCAACCACTTCATGTTTCTAACAGGTTCTCCCCACTCAGCGACACACCCGCTGAGAAGCAGATTCTGGTAATTGGCAGCTCCATAGTCAGAAACGTGAGGTTAGCGACACCAGCGACCATAGTGAAATGCATTCCTGGGGCCAGAGCGGGCGACATTGAATCAAATTTAAAACTGCTGGCTAAGGATAAGCGTAAATACAGTAAGATTGTTATTCACGTCGGCGGTAATGACTCCCGGTTACGCCAATCGGAGGTCACTAAAATTAACGTGGAGTCGGTGTGTTCGTTTGCAAAAACTATGTCGGACTCCGTAGTTTTCTCTGGGCCCCTTCCCAATTTGACCAGTGATGATATGTTTAGCCGCATGTCATCATTCAACCGCTGGCTGTCGAGGTGGTGTCCAGCAAACGATGTGGGCTTCGTAGATAATTGGCGGACTTTCTGGAGGAGACCTGGTCTGATGAGGAGAGACGGCATTCATCCCACTTTGGATGGAGCGGCTCTCATATCTAGAAATCTGACCGACTTTATTAGTGAACCAAAACCGTGACAACCCAGAGTCCAGACCAGGAGGCAGAGTCGCAGTCCTACACGCTTCTCTGCGCTTCCATTAGAGCAGTTACCCACCCAACACCCCATAATGACTGTGTCTGCCCCCCGACCACTTAAATTAATTCAACCAAAGTTAAACAGGAGAGGAGTCATTAATAAAAACTTAATAAAAATTAAGACCACTACTGCTATAGGCCAAAACAATAGGAAAATTAAGTGCGGACTGTTAAATATCAGATCTCTGTCATCTAAAGCTGTATTAGTAAACGAGCTAATATCAGAGAATCATATTGATCTACTGTGTCTGACAGAAACCTGGCTGTGTCATGAAGAGTATGTCAGCCTGAATGAATCCACTCCGCCCAGTCATACTAATACTCACATCCCTCGAGGCACCGGCCGAGGAGGTGGAGTTGCAGCCATCTTTGACTCAAGCCTGTTGATGAACTCTAGACCTAAACTGGATTATAACTCATTTGAAAGCCTCGTTATGAGTCTCTCACTCCCAACCTGGAAAACACTGAAGCCAGTCTTATTCGTTATAGTCTATCGCGCTCCAGGTCCATACTCTGAATTCTTATCTGAATTCTCAGAGTTTTTATCAGGTTTAGTCCTTAAAACAGACAAAGTCATTATCGTAGGTGATTTTAATATTCATGTGGATGTTGATAAGGATAGCCTTGGTACTGCATTTACCTCTTTATTGGATTCGATTGGCTTCTGTCAGAGGGTACAGAAACCCACTCACTGTTTTAATCACACCCTCGACCTGGTTCTGACATATGGACTGGAAATTGAACATCTAACTGTCTTTCCACAGAATCCTTTGTTATCGGACCATTATTTAATAACTTTTGAATTCCTATTACTGGACTACACGCCATTAGGCAAAAAAGTCTACACCAGATATCTATCTGATAGTGCTGTAGCTAAATTTAAGGAAGCGATTCCTTCGGCATTAAATTCAATGCCACGTCTCAATACAACTGAGGACTCCTATGCTAACCTTCGTCCCTCTCAAATAGACAATGTTGTTGACAGTGCTGCAGGCTCAATGCGATTGACACTTGACTCTATTGCCCCTCTTAAAAAGAAGATAATAAAACAAAGAAAGTCAGCTCCATGGTATAACACCCAAACCCGCAAATTAAAGCAAACAGTGCAGAAACTTGAAAGGAAATGGCGCTCCACCAAACTAAAGGAATCACGTTTAATTTGGCAAGATAGTCTTAGAACTTATAGGAAGGCCCTCTGTAAAGCCAGAGCAGCCTATTACTCATCACTAATAGAAGAGAACAAGAACAACCCCAGGTTTCTCTTCAGCACTGTAGCCAGGCTGACAGAGAGTCACAGCTCTATTGAGCCATGTATTCCTATAACCCTCAGCAGCAATGACTTCATGAGCTTCTTTAATGATAAAATTCTAACTATTAGAGACAGAATTGATCACCTCCTGTCCTCAGGTGGTATCTTACCTTCAAACACAGGAATCTCAGAAATAGCTGTAAAACCTGATGTATATTTGGATTGCTTTTCTCCCATTGACTTTCACCAAATTACTAAAACTATCTCTTCATCTAAGCCATCAACTTGTCTCTTAGACCCCATCCCAACCTGGCTGCTCAAAGAGGTTTTACCTTTAGTCAGCACTTCTTTACTAGACATGATCAATCTGTCTTTATTAACAGGCTACGTACCACAGTCCTTTAAAGTTGCTGTAATTAAACCTCTTCTTAAAAAGACCACACTTGATCCAGAGGTTTTAGCCAACTATAGACCTACAGTGCATCCGGAAAGTATTCACGGCGCTTCACTTTTTCCACATTTTGTTATGTTACACCCTTATTCCAAAATGGATTAAATTAATTTTTTTCCTCAAAATTCTACACACAACACCCCATAATGACAATGTGAAAAAAGTTTTTTTGAAATTTTTGCAAATTTATTAAAAATAAAAAACTAAGAAATCACATGTACATAAGTATTCACAGCCTTTGCCATGAAGCTCAAAATTGAGCTCAGGTGCATCCTGTTTCCACTGATCATCCTTGAGATGTTTCTGCAGCTTAATTGGAGTCCACCTGTGGTAAATTCAGTTGATTGGACATGATTTGGAAAGGCACACACCTGTCTTTAAAAGGTCCCACAGTTGACAGTGCATGTCAGAGCACAAACCAAGCATGAAGTCAAAGGAATTGTCTGTAGACCTCCGAGACAGGATTGTCTCGAGGCACAAATCTGGGGAAGGTTACAGAAAAATGTCTGCTGCTTTGAAGGTCCCAATGAGCACAGTGGCCTCCATCATCCGTAAGTGGAAGAAGTTCGGAACCACCAGGAGTCTTCCTAGAGCTGGCCGGCCATCTAAACTGAGTAATCGGGGGAGAAGGGCCTTAGTCAGGGAGGTGACCAAGAACCCGATGGTCACTCTGTCAGAGCTCCAGAGTTCCTCTGTGGAGAGAGGAGAACCTTCCAGAAGGACAACCATCTCTGCAGCAATCCACCAATCAGGCCTGTATGGTAGAGTGGCCAGACGGAAGCCACTCCTTAGTAAAAGGCACATAGCAGCCCGCCTGGAGTTTGCCAAAAGGCACCTGAAGGACTCTCAGACCATGAGAAACAAAATTCTCTGGTCTGATGAGACAAAGATTGAACTCTTTGGTGTGAATGCCAGGCGTCACGTTTGGAGGAAACCAGGCACCGCTCATCACCAGGCCAATACCATCCCTACAGTGAAGCACGGTGGTGGCAGCATCATGCTGTGGGGATGTTTTTCAGCGGCAGGAACTGGGAGACTAGTCAGGATAGAGGGAAAGATGAATGCAGCAAAGTACAGAGACATCCTGGATGAAAACCTGCTCCAGAGCGCTCTTGACCTCAGACTGGGGCGACGGTTTATCTTTCAGCAGGACAACGACCCTAAGCACACAGCCAAGATATCAAAGGAGTGGCTTCAGGACAACTCTGTGAATGTCCTTGAGTGGCCCAGCCAGAGCCCAGACTTGAATCCGATTGAACATCTCTGGAGAGATCTGAAAATGGCTGTGCACCGACGCTTCCCATCCAACCTGATGGAGCTTGAGAGGTGCTGCAAAGAGGAATGGGTGAAACTGCCCAAAGATAGGTGTGCCAAGCTTGTGGCATCATATTCAAAAAGACTTGAGGCTGTAATTGCTGCCAAAGGTGCATCAACAAAGTATTGAGCAAAGGCTGTGAATACTTATGTACATGTGATTTCTCAGGTTTTTTATTTTTAATAAATTTGCAAAAATCTCAAAAAAACTTTTTTCACGTTGTCATTATGGGGTGTTGTGTGTAGAATTTTGAGGAAAAAAATGAATTTAATCCATTTTGGTATAAGGCTGCAACATAACAAAATGTGGAAAAAGTGAAGCGCTGTGAATACTTTCCGGATGCACTGTATATCTAACCTCCCCTTTCTCTCCAAGATCCTTGAGAAAGCAGTCGCCAACCAGCTGTGTGACTTTCTACATGACAATAGGTTGCTTGAGGACTTTCAGTCAGGTTTCAGAGCTCATCATAGCACAGAGACAGCACTGGTGAAAGTTACAAATGACCTTCTCACTGCATCAGACAAAGGACTTGTCTCTATACTTGTTTTGTTAGATCTTAGTGCTGCATTCGACACCATTGACCATCATATCTTATTACAGAGACTGGAACATTTAATTGGCATCAAAGGAACCGCACTAAGCTGGTTTAAGTCGTATTTATCAGATCGATCTCAGTTTGTACATGTTAACGATGAATCCTCCATGTACGCCAAAGTCAGTCATGGAGTTCCACAAGGTTCTGTGCTTGGACCAATACTATTCACCTTATATATGCTTCCTTTAGGGGATATTATTAGAAAACACTCCATACATTTTCATTGCTATGCAGATGATACCCAGCTATATTTATCGATCAAGCCAGAAGAACCTCATCAGTTAGCCAACCTCCAAGCATGCCTTAAGGACATAAAGACCTGGATGACCTGTAATTATCTGATGTTGAACTCAGACAAGACAGAAGTTATTGTTCTTGGCCCTGAACACCTCAGAAATACAATATCTAAGGATATTGTTACCCTAGATGGCATTGCCCTGGCCTCCAGCGCCACCGTGAGGAATCTCGGAGTTGTCTTTGATCAGGACATGTCCTTTAACTCCCACGTAAAACAAACTTCACGGACTGCCTTTTTTCACCTCCGTAATATTGCAAAAATCAGGAAGATCCTGTCTCAAACAGATGCAGAAAAATTAGTCCATGCATTTGTCACGTCTAGGCTGGATTATTGCAATTCCTTATTATCAGGCTGTCCCAATAAGTCCCTGAGGACTCTCCAGCTGATCCAGAATGCTGCAGCACGTGTACTGACAGGAACCAGGAAAAGAGATCATATTTCTCCTGTGTTAGCTTCTCTGCACTGGCTCCCTGTAAAATCTAGAATAGAGTTTAAAATCCTTCTCCTCACCTACAAAGCTCTTACTGGTCAGGCACCATCATATCTTAAAGAGCTCATAGTACCTTATTACCCCACTAGAGCACTCCGCTCCCAGAATGCAGGGCTGCTTGTGGTTCCTAGAGTCTCCAAAAACAGAACAGGAGCCAGAGCCTTCAGCTATCAAGCTCCTCTCCTGTGGAATCGGCTCCCAGTTTGGGTCCGGGAGGCAGACACACTCTCTACTTTTAAGAGTAGGCTTAAAACTTTGCTTTTTGATAACGCTTATAGTTAAGGGCTGGCTCAGGCCTGCCTGGACCAGCCCCCTAGTTATGCTGCTATAGGCCTACACTGCCGGGGGACTTCCCATGATGCACTGAGCTTTCCTCCTCTCCCTCTTCATCTTTGCACATTCATCACAGTCCAATGCATGTTACTAACTTTATTTCTTCCCCGGAGTTTCTTTGTGCTTTGTCGACTCGTAGGTCGCTGTGGATCGTGGTCCTGGTACGCCTGGGTGCTGCTGCTGCCATGGGCCTGCCTGACTCCCATCACTACCGTTATTATGTTTAGTCGTAGTTCTGTCACTATTAAAGCTCCTATTATTAATCTCAGCTAATATTACAGCTATTTCTACTGTTAGTGCTGCCATACATCTTTGCCTACCTATCTGTCTGTCTGTCTGTCTGTCTATCTGTGTCTCTATGTCTATCTCTATCTCTCTGTCTCTGTCTGTCTCTGTGTCTCTGTCTGTCTGTCTGTCTGTCTGTCTGTCTGTCTGTCTGTCTGTCTGTCTCTCTCTCTCTCTCTCTCTCTCTCTCTCTCTCTCTCTGTCTCTCTCTCTCTCTCTCTCTCTCTCTCTCTCTCTCTCTCTCCTAAAACCCAACCGGTCAAAGCAGATGACCGCCCACCTAGAGTCTGGTTCTGCTCAAGGTTTCTGCCTCTTAAAAGGAAGTTTTTCCTTGCCACTGTCGCCAAAGTGCTTGCTCATGGTGGGAACTGTTGGGTCTCTGTAATAACATTATAAAGAGTCGGTCTAGACCTGCTCTATTTTGTAAAGTGTCATGAGATGACTTTGTTGTGATTTGGCGCTATATAAATAAAATTGAATTGAATTGAATTGAATATATGTAACAGAATACAGTCTGGCCACACCCAATGGTGATATTGAGTATTGAAACGTTCAACCTATAGAGGTCAGCTCAACAATGCTTCCCTGCTACAGAAGATTTAGTGTCAAGTTACAAACTAACAGGGTTGCCGCGGTTTGTTATTATCCGGGACATTTTCACAGACTAACTGCGGCAGTTTGACTGTATTATGTTTTCTTGTTTACCGGTGCTTGAACTGAACGGGTTGATAACTTCTGCCTCCGGAAAAGGGCTGCTGTCTTTGGGGGTCTGGAAGGGGTCTCCCTGACCTTGGGCCTGCGCCTGGCTTGGAGTGGGGGGACTGCAAAAGTCAAAAGATGACTGACTCTGAAGGCTACAGCCAGAGGGCGGGCCGCCATCGCTGAGCCCTGGGAAAACAAACGCAAACAAATACAAGTGTTGATAACATTTAGTGTATAATATTGATACACAGATACACTCTGAGGCTTTTATAGACATATGACATTCTGCAGTGTTGCAGAAAGTCTGATTCCATGTGTTGTCTGTTGACACTGCAATACCTCCAAATAGCCACTAGGGGGCATACAGTAGATAAATAAATGAATGAATAAAATAAATAGAGGGACCTGTCTGGACATACTACTATACTACTGCTACTACTACTGATAATATTATTTTGAAAAATAAAAATAAAAATGATTATCTCAAATCCAATAACAATTCATTAAAAACACAATTTTGTAATTTCTTGAAATGTAAATGGTAAAAAATAAATTTTTCAAACAAACACTCAGCAGTTTGGATTAAATATTGATACTGCACTTCAGTGTCCATAGGTAGTATGGATATAGTAGTATATTGTGCTTAACTCTTCCCTCCTCTACATGACCCCCCCCTCCCGCTAAGTTGTAACTATACCTCTGTTAGGAGTTCCGGGAGGCTCTCTCTTCACATTTACATTGCGGGGAGTGCTGGCCTCGCCGGGCTGGAGCTGAGTGGGTGACTGCATTTTGAGCTGGGGGGAAGGGGAGTGGAGCTGGGGTGACGGTGATTGCAACTGGGGAAGGGACTGGGGCTGGGACAGGGGGGACTGGAGCTGAGGCACGGGGGACTGGAGCGGCGCTGGGGCCTGGGGTTGGGGGGCTGGAGACTGGAGTTGGGGGCCTCCTCCAGGGGTTGCTGAATCCTCACTGCCCTGTCTGGCCCCACTTGGGCCTCTCAGACCAGGCAGCAGCTGGGCGAGAGGGTCCATGTCAACAGGGCCACCAGACATCTGAGGGAAATGAAAAGGGTTAGAGATGAGGAAGAAGGCAGGATGGAAGAATGAACGGTGTAATGGCGTGAAAGAGGAAAGAATCAAAGAATGATGAGTGGCAGAAAAGGGGAGCAGAGGATCAGTGACAGAGAGATGGGGAGAGACAAAAGGTCAAAGGCCAGTGAGCTTCAAAGGCTGCAGCTGGTAGCCGAGCCGACAGTGGAGACAAAGTTCAAGAAAATAAACACTCGACGTGATTTACAACGGCTGTCCGGCAACTGTTAATGCAGGAGCAAAACTCAATAGAGGGAAATTCCACTGAGAAAATTGTGAAGTATTCTTTCTCACAGAGTGCCTGCGTAAGTCTGAAAGCAACAGTAACATGCATGAGTGCCACCCCTGAAGGACGATTACAAGGGTTATTGGGTTATTACAGATCACCACAACGTTGACAACAACTGTACCGTGGAGTCGCGGCTGTCCCTCCGGCCGTCGCGGCGGTTCTCTCCGACGGGACTTGACTTGGGACTGATGCAAGCTGAGCTGCTGGAAACTCCTGCAGGTTTGGGTGCACCTCCTGCTGCAATGTTAGACCCCGTACAGACCACTCCATCCACGCTGGCTCTCTTCTCCACTTTTACCCTAACCGTTTGCAGGCTGAGAGCAGATGGAGGTGGCAGGTCCCCCAAGTCCTTCAAAATTTAATTAAAAAAATAGGTCAATAATTTGGATTTTACAGGGCGGATACCAATGATACCATTAATTCCATCGAGAAATTAAGAAATGTAAAGGGCATAGTTAATGGTCACCTTTTCGTCTGTATCCAGGAGGAAACGGAGCAGTTGATGGTCCTGTGGCTCTCTGGAGCTGGACTTGGAAGCTGCTGTGGCCAGTGCCGGACTGGCAGGCGGCTCCTTCTTAATCTCAACTTCGTTTTTGTTTATTCCTTCCTCAAAGGTGGCGGAGGCATCGTTGGGACTGCTGTCCTGGAGCAGCCGGTGCAGGATCTTATGTCGTTCTGTTAGGGTACTGTGAGAGGCAGGGCACTGAGGGGCAGGAGGAGGGTTAGGAAGGTGAGGCGATGAGGTGCAGCGGATGCTGTTGTTGTTAAATTCAACTCCATTCCCATTGCTATCCAGGAGCTGATTGGGTCTGGGGTTACCCAGCTGTGAGGCAGAAGGAAGGGGGGCTTTAACAGAGTCCTCTACCCCTCCTTCTCCTCCCTCTGGGGGTTTAGCCGACGGAGGCAGAGTAGAGGAGCCGGTGGGTGTACTGGCTTGTCTCTGAGGGACAGGAGAGGACAGGGAGAAGGACCCCGTTGACCCACCGCTACCACCATCACCACCAGACTGCTGCCTGTTGAGGCTGCCTCCACTGCTTAGTGCCCCGGCTGGGGAATGGAGGCCTGGCGTGGAAGGAGAGAAGGGGTTCCCCGGTACGCGAGGGCTTCCCCCTAACCCAGGACTGGCCCGTGGCATCCTGGGTGACATAAAAGAGGTAGGGGTGGCTGTGAGTGGGCTACTCAAAGGAGAGGGGCTGTTGACCTGCTGGGAACAGGTCCTATTGGGCGTCAGGTAGCCTGTAGGTGTGGCTGGGTTATGTCCGTGGGAGGAGGCGTTGCTGTTGTTGGGGTGAAGGCCCGAGGTGGCGATGCCTGAGCCTTGGGTCCAGTTGCTGCCGGGAGGAAGGGAAGGGGAGCGGGAGGGAGTTTGGGCAAGGCTGCCAAGGTTCGGTGGAAGGCTGGGGTTAGTGTTTTCCTGAGAGCTAGCAGTGTTGTGTTCCCTGGGAGAAAGGAGGAAAATAAAGAATAACTGTAACCTGAGGGGAGCAAAACAGACCACTGTCAAGTCCACAGGGTGTACATTTCATACTGCGTGCGTTTACATACACAGTCTCCCAGTTTTGAGTCTAATCCTGGTTTCAAATGGAAAATAGAGAAACCTGCTCCTTGCATGTGATTCTAATTATCCAGGTTTCAGATCACCGGCATCAGTGCAGGTCTTTGACTCTTCTATTTCCAGGAATCTGTCATTTCTGTACCGGCTGTGTTACACCAACAGTTGAGGTTGATTTCTGGCTGCTCAAAGCAATAGAAGAAAACAAAAATGTTCCGGTTTCTATCAGAGTACTTCAGCTAGCATAACCAGGCTTCTGAAACCAGGATATGGTATTAATGTGCATAAAATAAGAAGAAAAAAAACTCAACTAAACCTGATTATAACTGGGACACTCATGTACAATGTAAACACACCCATTGTGACCCTACAGTCTGCAGCATGTGCACAGGGTAGAAGATGAAAATCAAATTTACTTACTTACTCTTTGTTATAGCTTCATACAAAATGCAGTTTATTTAAACATGTTGAGCGGCAGCATCATGAAGCAAAAGATTATTCTGTTGAATTTACTGCTCATTTTTACATGACACATGACATGTTAATCGAGAGTGCATCAACTCACCATCACACAGCTGACAGACAACTCAACACAAAACAAGTGTTTGGAGCTCTAACTCCGTACCTGTCAATAGTGTGAATGCCCATAATGAAGGGCTGTACGTCAGGGTTGGGGGGGCAGCAGAACTTGCAGCGGGTCTGTGCACTGAGTGGGGTGCCATCGCTTAATGTGAAATGGTACAGCGGGCTGATAGCGGTACCGTGGGTCATCACTGTTGGGAATACACACACACACACACATAGAGAGGAAAAGAGAAAGAGGCAAACACAGAGTTTAGACTTTGGTCTCATTTTGTTGTTTGTTTCCAGGCTTTAAGAGCTCAGACTCCCCCCAAAGGCCTAAAGGACAGTTTTGCATCAAGCCGTTGCAGCAGCTACACCATAAGTTACTATTCTATCGTATGCACTTGAAACTGCCGATCTTTTTCTTGCAATACAGAGAGAAAGACGAGTGTGCCACTAGACTGCACAATTAGTTGATTAATCTATTATTCAAATCGACAAAAAAAATTGTTGGGGGCTCTGGGAAATTGTTGTGGGCATTTTCACAATTTCCTGACATTTCACAGATTCATTGTGAAATCGATTCATTGGTAGTTGCAGCCCTAGACGGAAGCTCTGTCTGGTCCGATTGCCTTTACAATCTTTCCTGTGCTTTCCGCTGGACAAATCTGCAAGTACAGTCCACTAACTCTGAAGACGACGCAGAATTGGAGCTCGCGCAACACATCTCCTGCAAGAATGAAAAGCTAGTGAAATGTAGTTTTCAAGTCCTTCTATTATAATGGTATTGAAGTGGTGCTGAAACTCTGGTAACCATGACAAAGCTGGCAGAGAGAGCGTGTCAATGATTTCTGGGAGGGAAGCTGAACAATCAATTGTGGCTACTCACCCTCATGCAGCAGCTTCTTGGCGTGGGAGGGCTCTTTGCCCTGCGGCTGAAAGAAAGCGTAGATGCACTTCCTGACCAGGTCCTCCCAGCCAGGCCGGCCTGTCGCTCGCAAAGCACTTGTTTCTATGGAGATGATCTTCCCTGAAACGGAGCACCGCACACAGAAAAGATCAGTCTACACAGATTTCAGCATCTGCAGTAAGCCTCCGCACATTCAGGGTTCAACTTGTGAAAAATTGGAGAATTTTGGAGCTGGAACATTTCCTGAAATACTCTTTAATTCTGCATAGTCTTTTTTGCTTAAAAAGTTTTAAAGGTTTACAGTCATATTAATATAACACTAATTTGTATATTCTGCTACTTTGCTGTAATGCAACCAAACAACACGCCAATGGAAATGACCAGTTTCTCTGACTGCACCGATGTAAAGCACAGCTCTCAAAATTACATCGTATTCCAGCAATACAATGACTTTTGGGAATCCTGACCCGTGTGTGTGAGTGTGTGTTACCTGTGGGGTCTTGCTTCGTGATGAAAGACTCGGTGCTGAAAGGCTGGGCGCGAGGTATCCGACAGGCAATACAGATCAGGCAGCTCTGCAGGTCTGGAGAAAGAAAGGTGGTGAGACTTGTGTGTGTGTGTGTGTGTGTGTGTCTGGTGCAGTAAGCCAAAGAAAACAAAAAGGTAACCCGGGAGAACGGGAGAAGAACAGATGTGACTGTCCATAAATGTTGACAAAAAAAGATAGGTGTTAATGTTCTATCCTCCGTACTGATATTGGCTTCAACAACAGTGCAATGTATTGACTGAGTGTATGAAATGCCTGCACTCATCTGGTGGGTGTGTGTGTGTGTGTGTGTGTGTGTACCATCGCCCTCCTCCTGCATGGTCCGTGGTTGGGACACGGTGAAACACTGCATGATCTCGTATTGCTGCCGAGCCTCCGGGTTTTCGGAATCCAACTCGTCCGGCGGCCTCTTCAGCATGCGACAGTTAAAGGTGTGGCTGTTCCTTCGGCTGGATTCCTGCGGCCACGGCACGCCGTTCACTGGACAAAAAGGAGAACAGGTTTAGTGTTTAGCCTACAATTAACTGTTGTTATTACATTAATTTTATACAAGAAATTTTAAGGCCGGATGATATTATCCTTTAAGCCACAATAACCACAAACACTGATTCATGACAAGAATGTAATTTGTTTTCATTTCTCTATGACAATGTCCTTTTGAGCTCTTTGTTGCATAGGAGGAAATACAACTGTTCAACCTTGTCCTCTACTGCACTCTATCTTTTGTCCTTATACGCCCCCCCCCCCCTCGGGCCCCCTCCATTTTCATTAGAATCTCTTTTCAAGGTTGTACAGTAGCTAAACATTAAAACATTATCACAGGGAAGAAAGTCATTGTTTCACTCCTCAAACGCACCCACACATACGCTGCCTCTCTGCTCTGACTTCACTGTTTCTTCCCTCCCCCAGCACATTCTGCAGCTTTGTGTTGAGCACTTAACTGCGTTCATTTCAAATTTCCATAATTTCCATCATTCTACTTTCTTCGTACCTCTTCAAATGTGCTTTAGTAACCGTATTTTCCATCAATAAACCAACTTAATTATCTGTATTAAAGGGCCGTATACTGATTTCTCAGCCAAAACCCATCCCGAGTTTTACTGCCTCCTTAATGGGTTTCATTGGCAAGGAAACTGTCAAATTTGAAGATATTGAAAATGTAATTACCAAATATCTTTTAAAAAATAATAGCCATTGGCATCTTAAATGTAGAACATATAAAGTATTAGACAGCGGATGCATGCGCAGTCAGTTTTCTCGTAGTCCCAGCTCTCTCACCCAGGCTTTTGGGCAGCAGATTGCGAACAAATTCATTGTGGTCTCCCACATGGAGGATGCTGTAGACACTGGAGGCCATCAGCTCCTCCTGGGCGTATCCGAGGTAACTCGTCACGTTCTCGGAAATGAAGACGATGCGGCCCTCCCGGTTGACGACGAAGAAAAACCCATCAAGGGCCTGAATGAGAAGGAGGATGCAGAGGGAGGAGGGGGAGTAAAAGATCAGTCAGATTGCGTGTGCTGAGTTGGAGTAATAATCCCATCTGTGGTGGCGGGTTAGACATGTTGTGTGTGTGTTCACCTCTAGCAGCATGGGCCCCAGCGCCTCCTTCTCCACCAGCCCCTGGCTACTGGAGGAGATGTCGCTCTTCTGCACCTCATCATCTGGAGACAGAAGAGCTGCTTTCTCTGTCAGGAGGAAAACAAACGTCAAAAATCTGAACCCACAGACGTAGAAGTGTCCTGTAAAATAACTTCATTCAAACCCCCCAAAAAAGTGAGCTAGAAACTTTAAGACCTGGATGCCAAAGTCATCAATAAGTAAACCTCACATTCCACACACATTCTGAATCTTGGATGAGGATCAATTAAGAACTGTTATATGCTTTTGTTTGTCAGAATGTGCATGAATATGAGAAAATAAGATGTGCCATTTTTGATCAAATGTTTGTCCCTGACAGAGGTGAGAGGTGTACTGTACATACATTGCACAATCTTTCATTTATTTCATTCATTTTTTATCAATGTCAAATGTCTTTGTAGCACAACAAATCTAACAAAAACGGCCACGAAAAAAGCGTGCAAACTTCTGTGTGTGTTTCAGCCTCTCGCAAATCCCTCCAGTGTGTGTGTGTGTGTGAACCCTCACCCTGCTCACGCCGTTTCATCTGCTGGATTTGGTCCACAGTGCTCTTGAGGATGTGGCACTTGTCGGGCTTGACACTGAGACTGGCAATGTCGCCCATGTTGGATGACAGCAGCTCAGCCAGCTCCTCGATGTAGCGGCACTCCAGCTCCCGTCTCCGCTTCTCCAGACTGCAGCAAAAAAACAACAACAACACACACATTTGTAGACGACCATGAGTTTCAAACATGTAATTCTTGCATTTTGTCTTTTTTTTTTTTAAATATTGATTGATCTGCTGTTTATTTTCCCAATTAATTAATGACTGCTTTGGTCTATAAAACATTAGGAAACAGGGCCCAAGGTAATGGCTTCATATTTTGTTCAACCAACAGATTAAAAAAAACAAAAAAACACAATAGATATTCAATTGACTATAATGTAAGACAGAAGCAGCAAATCTTTCTATTTGAGAAACGGAAACATCAGATGTTCGGCTTTCTTTGAATTAATTCTTACATTAAAATAACTGCCGATTCATTTTCTGTCAATCAATTTTTCCAGCTAATTAAAACCTCAAAAGAACTTGAACACAGGAAATACAAAATACACCGCTGTCTGTGTCAATCTGAAACATTATAAAAGGAACACTGTGGCTTTGAGTCGAATTATCTGTAAAAGATTAGTAATAAAAAAAACCCATTTTTTTTTACAGTTTTTAGATATATAACATATTTTAGATACAATATCTAAAATATCTAAATAAAATGAAGAAGCCAATTAAGAAAACAAAAATGAAGATAAACTTAACTTGGACAAAATCATCTTAACTGATGTTTAAGTAGGATGACTGATAACTGTCCCTGTAGCCAGAATATACTGCTATTACTCAATAATATCACACTGTTGGCTGTGAGTGACGAGAACATGGCGGGATAGAAGTCAGTGGCGCTGACACTTTAAGTGGTTTATTGTTCTCTCGGAACACAAACTATAGCATCTATCTTTAATAGAGATGAAAGGACTAGTAATGAATGGATTAATAGGCCACTATTTTTGATATTTCATTAATCATAATTTTTTAGGCAGAAATGCCAGAATTTCACAGGTTCTAGCTTCTTAAAACATGAACGCTTCTTTGTCTTTTATGAGAGTAAACTGAATATCTCTTTGCTTTGGACTGTTGGTCATATAGCTCGACGAATACTGGATTTTAGAGGCCGATGTCAGTTTTTGAAAGTTGAAAAAAATCTGATAAAGATGTATGTACCGACACCGTTTCTGCAGTGGAGTGTATTGTTATTTATTGGCCAACCTTTACACCAATATTGATATATCTCCAATAAGCCAATATCAGCTGATATTATCGGCCCAGCAGATGTCATGATGGCCTCTGTGGACTTGTGATTATGACGTGTGCATTGTCGCGCTAATTGCAATTATATGCAATATATAGAGCAGATTATCAATGAGTTCATCAAGAAAATAATCTGGAATCAATAATGAAAATAACTGAACTTTACTTGACTTCTTGGCACTTCTGTTTTTACATTTTTTTTGTCTTAACACGTTGCTGCTTACTATCAGCTAAAATCAGCCAGATTAAATTTAGTTTACTGGAGAATTTAAACAGTTTCATAAAAGTGAACGACTTTGTCAAACAACAGGTGGTTTAAGTAACATCAGAATGTACCATAGAAGTGCAGTTTTTCACCCAGCTGTCTGTAATTTGTTTTTATAATATGTTAACTTGAAATATATCAGCGGGTTGAACACTGAAAGAAAAATATTTAAAAGCGAATTCAATCAGCCTTTAACTCCAGTCTCTTCGGACTCTATGCACACCCCCCTGCTTAACCTTACTCTCAAGTTTCAACAATATACTTCCATACTGTTGAGTTACAGCTAGGTATGTGGTAAACATGAAAAACAGGAATGTGCGTATATGTGAGTATGTGGGTGTGTGTATGTGAGACGACAACAGCAAAAGTAGGTCAGTGCATTGGCCAGCCAGAACACACAGGCGTGGTGACTGAGGCAGGGAGGGAGAGAGGGAGGGAGGGGTGAGGACGCTGCTGTGTGAATGCGCAGGTCAGTGGCTGTGTGTAGTTGCTGTAGAAATGCTAGCTGGGCTGTTACATCAGCTTACATCAGCTACTGGGCCTTATAGACTCACACACAGTACACCGAGTACATTCACTCCTTAACCACTACATGACCCACCTTAAAACCTAAAGCTGCATCTAACCTTAAGCCTAAACCGAGGTCTAAACCCTGCGACAGCCTTTTGTGCTATTCTATTCATCCTATAGATACACAAGATTTCACACACAAAGCAGCATTCAAGAGGCCTCTCAGGGGCTTCTCAGAGGCTTCACTCTTGCTAAAAGTACAAGAGACCGATGTGCCTTATTGAGCCATCTTCAGTGTCATAGTCCCATCAAGCAACTTGCTCTACAGAGGGAGTAAGTGGCTATTTATGAGGCCAAATTATTGTGAGGAGCAACAGAAGTGAGAAGAGTCCATATTTAGATACACAAAAATACCTTAATTACGAGGGGTAAATAGCTTAGAGCAATATTATACTGTTAAAAAGTTTGAACAAGGGGTGCTTTCAATAATCTGCCATTTCTCATCACATTATTTAACAATGTTTAGGCAACTAATGTCTGACGGTCTTTGACATGCACCGATCACATGTTGTTTAATATCAATTAATCTGCTGATCATTTTCTCCATTAGTAGATTATCATCTGGTCTCTACAATGTTGAAAAACGCCTGTTACAATTTCCTAAAGTGACGCCTTCACATTTTGACCAGTGCAAAACATATGGAAAATACTTACAATGACATTAAACAGAGAGGGTGAAAAACAAAGGGAATGTTTGGTGTTTTTGTTTTGAGAAATGACTCAAAATGATTATCTGATTATAAAAATGGCAATAAATAACGCATGTTCAGTCGATCAACTAATTGATGACTCGACTAATCGTTTCAGCTCTGACGTCTTAAAAGAAAAATATCAACTGATCAGACTGTAGTTGTTTTGATACTTCAACTCCAATACTCAGACAAATGTGTTTACATGATCTCTATAATCTGCTCTGCAATGAATATAAATGTATTAATTGTTTATGCACTTGACCTACTTTATGACCTTTTTTCTTTATGTTAGAAGGGACAATACAATGTGGTTGATAAGCTCAAGTTGGGTCCCTTAAATTCCCGTTAAGAGTTTCACTTCTTTTTGCCTGGTACTAATGTTTGTAATGTAACGCCACGAACGAAACAAGAACACGTGGCTGGGTCTTTACCTTTGCCCTGATGTGTCACATGGTGAGCCCTTCCTCTTGCGGGACTCTGCCGTGGCAGGGTCCAGGGGGTTTTCCCCTACTGCACTCATTTTCAGCTTCAACTGACCTGTAGAGGAGGAACACAAAGGAAGGGTCATTGACAACAAGTCGACACTCGGATCATTTTTCATTTCATCAGGTAGTACTGCAGTTTTTCCAAAAACCTGAAAGCGGCTAAAGGAACTGTCACTGCCACCGATGGATTCAAGTGATGCTCAGTAGATATTCTTTGGACACCTTTGATTAAACTGTACAGGGGGGGTTTGGTAAAATCATGACTCACATAACAGCTGTTGCTGTCATACACTAATTATAATTGCATTTTATTATATGGCACGATGCCAGTGGGGAGATTCACAAAAGTCACAGCTTATATATATATATATATATAGCTTATATATCATATTCAGTCACAGTTGTAGCATGTTTTCAGTACAGCAGAAAAGCTAAAGATAACACCGCTTTTCAAGCGTCCACATAAATATGTAAAAATACAAACAAACAAACAAAGAGTTAAGTCAGAACTGCTGAAAAAATGTGTGTAATTTTGGCTGTGTAGTTGGTTAACTCACAAAATACTTAAATAAGTCTGTTTAAAGAAATAAAAATGGACACCAAATGCAACAGTGACTGCAGCAGCAGCAATACACAGTTTTAACTTATAATCTTCATGTTCTCACATTTCATATATTCATTATAACTAGCGCTGCAAAAATACATCAAGTTAGTGCATCACAGCACTAAAAAACATTACTCGAGGTGTCAGCCTTAATATGATGTGTATAATATACAGCCAGTGGCGCTGATTTATGTCAGTGCCCTGAAGGAAAAGCTAATTTTATTTAGTTAACATTAAAATATGTATTTCGATTAATTTAAATATATACGTCACATTGAAATTCTGCTTGGTGTTCAGATGAAAGCATAGCTATAAGGGATGCACACAGTAACATACAGTAAATTCCATTACAACAGCTCTGCAACAAACCCCAGTGCCTGTGCTGATTTGACTCTATAGCAATTTGTAATGCTGTACTTTGTGGTGATATTATTTTGGACTGCCTTGTATTGCAAAGCCTCCCTTATGTTTGTCTTGTATGTTTCTGACATTCCTCACTGGTTTCCCCTCAATGGACTCGTGCCTGTTCGTTGTCTGCAAAGTGTAAAGTCTGCATCTCTCTTGCTGCATCAGGAGGGTAATCACGGCAACAGAAAACTCTGCGACATCTGATGAAGCACACTGTGTATAGAGGATAGTAAACAGGGTTATGTACTGAAATTAAAACCCTACTAATGGTATCAGGAATTGAATTTAAGACCAATTTATGAATCCTAATACACACACAAAGCAGTAAAAAGCAGAAAAGGAGGAGAAGTTTTGTCCTTTTTAGCAAAGTGAAGAGATTACTAACCTGTGTTTTCTGAAAGAATTTGAGTAGACTTTGAAAGCCTTTAATTTATTCCTGGGAACTGTGCACACATGACAAAAGACGGACTCAAGACTCAAGTCTCTTAATGTCTAAAACCACATCTGTGCTGTAGAATCTAAATAAAAATCTGTAAATCACGGACATACACAAAAACTACAGACACACAAAGAAACGCTTTAAATCCATGGGCAACCCGCAAGAAAACAAGCCACCATTATCACAGCGTTGGGTACCGCCGCGAGGCCATGCTGCTCACAGGATGCTAATCCTCCCCGACTAGCTTTGTTTACATTTCACCTCAAATCACCCCTCTCCTCCTCGGCCCTCCTTGTGTTGCTGACACGCAGCACTTAAAAAAGATCCATCCGCCACAGTGAGAAATGAGAACACTGCTGCACATTAGCACTCAATGAAAATACAAATTGGCCTAGTTTCTCAGAGACTGGGCTCAGTATGTGCTTTAAAAAAAACAGCTGGAACTGTAATTATGGTTAAGTCAGAGAATTACCTGAGAAAACCTGATTACCACAACAAGCTTTTGCAGGAAACGACGTGCATCACAAATTTCAAGGAACAGGACCAGGGCTTACTGTATGTGGGTATGAATATTCAGGCCTGTGTGCACCCGAAGTGTTTTAGTGAGTCTGGAAATAAAGTAATAATCCGCCATATTTTAATTAAACCCGTTTGTTTTGCATGTGTATGCTGTGAATAACAATAGTTCCACGATGCAGCAATACGCCAGGCAACCACTGAACAGTGCTTGTTATCAATGAAACCATTACTTTGCAGAGTATAAACATGTTTATAATTTTATTCATACATTCAAACACTTGAACATGTTCCAGCTGTACAGTTCACACTGTGAAAACATGCCTAACAATCCATCAAGCAATGAGGGGAAACCTGGCTTAAGTCGAGCGTGGTCGATAGCCGCGCACAACAAGCCATCAACAGCCATCATTATATTTCTGGGCTTTCCTGTTTCCCTGCCATCGTGATTATGTTTCCTGAACAACAGTTATTCCCTGGTACGTGTTTATGATTAAGGCAACGTCATTGCACCTGCTAGCCAAGCTTTGCCTCCACATCCCGACAATGCTATCCTATAAAAAGGCGAGAACATACATGATGGGGTATAATTGATGAACTCTGTAACAGCAGCCGACTACATCGGTGCAGTTCGAGCCTTTCAGCACCTGCGGAAGAGAGCAACTCTTTGACCAGTGCTCATAATGTAAACAGTCAGCAGGTTCACTCTTTATCTAACACCCTCTACTGCACGTGCTTCTTGGGTAACTTCTTGGGTCATGTAATGTACTCCGCTTTACACGGTTTGTACAGCTTTTTAAGAGTGAAATTCAAGCACTCTCAAACCAAAGATTTCCAGACTCTCGTGGCCTTTATCATCACATTTAAACTATAAATGCAATTGCATTACCAGCTGTTCATATCAACATATTAACTATTAAGTTATTTTTTTTAAATGTTTTGATCTGATTATTTAATGCTTGCTGACAACAAACAAACATGATGACCGGAAAATTTCATTACAAATTTTTAATTACTTTTGTTTTACATTATTGTGCAGATGAAACACCGGATTATATTATATACCTAACCTTGAAAACACAAAAGTTAAAATTAAGCATGTTCCAAACTTTCAAGACTTTGTACAAACCCTGTCTTTATACATCTTTACTAAAGTAACAATGGTTGCAATAAAAAATAATTGACAATATGGCAATCTACAAAAACAAACCATTATTATTTAATGTTTATTTTGGACTCATTGTCACCTGACAGAATATGTTACATGCTGTTTTCTAGTAAAAATATTGATTAAGCTTGATTATATTTACAGTTACTGCCCTTTCACTCCATTTCCTCTGAGTCACTTTGTATGTCTTGGGCGGATCGGACAGCTCCGATCTCAAAAAGGTGTAAATGTATCCAAGGAGCATTCAATAAATCTTTATTCCTCCCATAGTGTAACTACGTCAGTAAGCAGTCTGTGGAAATAGCTACGGTGTGTCTGATCTTCTTAACACATCCACGGTCTGTCTCTTCTGTCCTTGTCATAACAGCAGCTAAAATTACACTGAAATTAGCCGTTGGTTCTCTGTCTCATTAAAGAAACCAAGGAAAAACCAGCTGCAATGATTTCTCTACACATACAATCAGATGCAAAGCGTGCTGAGCTGCTGTAGCGTTGACTTCCAATCAGTTCAACCGCTGAATGATCTGTGCGGGTAAGAGCAGTGAGGACGCTAAAACTTTTGGCTCGCTCATAGTTCATAAACACAATTCATTTATGTGGATAGTTAAAAGCTAAAATTAGCGGAAGTGCAAAAATTATTCTTCTGGTGTTTTGGGCAGCTTTAGGTGCATTAGCCACCTCCTTATGGACTGGAGGGAGGTCGATTGTACTGCAGTCATATTTTCGATCTGGCCGACAGAGACACATATATGTGGTGTAGTGAATCAAGATTTTATCCGCATATGAGTCACTTGAAATGATTTGAAGTGTAAACAGGGCCTTTGTTTAACTTTGTAGAGTTACATTTGGCTGCACAACACTTTTTTCTATGAAATTATTTCTCTATTTCAGAAAAAAATCTCAATAGATCTCATTCAATAAATCCCTCAAAACGTTTGTCCGTAGTTGTAGGTTTGTTTCTTTCCTCTGGATTTACACACCAGAATTCTGAAAAGCTGAAAATATGATTTAATCTGAATTACTAATTGTCAGTCAAGACTGTTCCTTGATTCCTGCATGTCTAGGCTGTTATCTCTAAGCAGCCTCCACGACTGAGACTGTAAGCGAGAAGCGCAGGGGCTTCAATGAAAGTAAAGGTGAGCAAAAGCTTTAGTTTTAAAACATTCATTTAGTTGGTACCTTATACTGCATATCTACTGAACACGAAGGGTTACCGTCATGGGTTTAAGGTATTCAAGTGTCGGATGACTAGCTAAATAACTGACCTTTGCTTGTCTCTAAACTGTGATAAAGAGCTGCTAAAAACACAAACAAGACATGGACCATCAGGGTTAAAAAGGTAATATGTTTATGCTTCAAGCTACATTCATTCACTCATGATAGTCTGTGAATAATTCGGCTTACTCTATTTGATACTATCTGCCTGCAGTCAAACAACACTGTCACTATGAGAGCCCTTTTGTAGTCTGTTCTGCTCCATTCATTTGCTGCGGTAAGCTAAAGCTGACGCGCAATTGCTGTCACATCACAACACGTGTGCTTCATATATAAAATGCAAAATACAAATGCGTCTTCAATGTGAAGGCAGCAGTAGGCCTTTACTATGACACCTCGTAGGGAAGGACTGTCAATAAAGTAAAACACACAAAGAATACTATGCAGAAGTTGGTAAGTATATTTTGGCCACAGACTGTATATAAAGATGGACGACGTGTCTCCACTTCCTCCCACTGTACAAAAGTTCAGGCAAAATATCACGGATACAGCCGTCATTTGGAGGGGATGGAGCCGCAGTATTGAGGTCCCGCCCATACACCTGCCCGACCCAATTGCGAGCACACCACGGTCAATCATAGCTGTCAATCATGACGTTGCATCCCCTTTTTATAGCATGAAATAACTAATTAAAACCAAACATATCAGGAAAATGAACACTTGAACAAACATCAGCATGATAAGAACTACCTAAAATGACAGAAACCATCTAAATTTTTTGTGAGGGGCTTAAGACCTATACTGCAGCCAGCCACCAGGGGGGCAATCGATATGTTTTGGCTTCGCTTTTGCCGTCCATCTTTATATGCGGTCTATGGTTTTGGCTCATGAAGAAAAATATGGAGGTAAGATGGTTAGATGAAGAGGAATTACAGCTTAAACAAGTTGAACGTAATAGTATGTCCTCTATGGTTAATTGCACATTTGCAAATTTCGTTTTTATAATGGGCTCTGTCACTCAGTCGTGATTAATAAACATGCACTACAGACGGGAAGCCGGCACCTGCTCCACAATAACTGTTCAATGGATATTTAAAAATACCAATATCCTGTTTTCTCACCATCTGCACCCAGTACACTGAACTTTCACACATGCATGAACAATTACTCAGCAACCCATATATACACATAAACATAATTTAAAAAAAAAAAAAAGGTACGTACGTAAGCCACAGCAGTATTTAAAAGACAGGTGACAGCATGCACTTATTATAAACATCTGCTGTGTGTTACATGTGACTGAAACACTCATCAATTAGGACTACTGCAGCTGCAGTGTGAGCACAGCCTCTGTCACAATTTCACCCATACCAGCTTTCCGGTAAACAGAAGAGAAAGAACGTGTGGAAGAATAACAACGGCAAGTGTAATCCACACACACACACACACACACACACACACACACACACACACACACACACACACACACACACACACACACACACACACACACACACACCCACCTGTAGACCGGGTCAGCCTCCTGCACCTTCTGACCTCACCCCCACCCCTCCCCTCTCTATGTGACGTGTGGAGCAAACGAGCCTTCAGTCGCCAAAGCGGAAGAAGAAAAAGAAGAAGAAGCAGCAGCAGCAGCAGCGGCGGTGACAGCGCAGCAGAGTCAGACCGCTGAGAAACACAGCCCAATGCCTCCACAGGCTCCCCATTACAACCATCTCAACGCTTTCGCCTCCTTCGATTTCTCATTCCCCCCCCCCGAGCTATACTGATCACTTCACACACATATGCGCACACACTTGACAGTGGCAATGTATGGCTTGCGGGTAAGGGGGGGAGTGAGGAAGAGACCACCAGGTACAGAGTAGGGAGTAAAGGATGTGGATTACCGGTAGAGAGGTTGAGGACAGGATGGAAAGAGCAAACACACACTCATTATCCTTATTAGTCATGTACATACAAGCGTTCACTAGTTTCCAGTTTCAGTGTTTAGGCTTCTTTGACCCATATCACCAGACCAGGAGCAGTGGGTTTCCTATATGGTTACTACAGATAAACTTCTCAGAGTTCGTATAGTATCTCGGTCCCGATGTACACTAAAATGGTACAAACCGTTTGGTGAAATGTGAGATTTTATCAATTTTCATGACTTTTTCACTCTCAGAATAATATTATATATTATATAATATATATATTATTCCAGGAGTATTTACTGTATAAATGGAGATAACAGCAAAAGGCTAATACATGATTTTAGGGAATTTAAATGGATTTTTAGTGCTGCATTTGTCTTATAATTTAACATTTTACATAAGATCACCACACTGCTCATGCATGCAGCGTGACCACCCCTCTCTGCTACACTGAGTTGGTACAGCCAATGAGAAGCTGCTCAGTCACTGTTGCTAAGGCCCACCCTCTAGAATATAGGACATGACCGGAGAACGTGCACAGCTTCAGTCGATCAGGGCTCCTGGATTATGTTCATACGTGTTTAGTATTAACATATGGACCGGCCATCATTGTTAGTGCGCAGCTTCACCCCAGTCCAGATAGCGGGTTTAATTAAGCAGCAGTCATGTCCTGCTGTGAGGATTTCTTCTGCTGTGGGAATCTGACCGCGTGTGGCTTCAACATGCGGTCAGATTTAGGGTCAGTTTACTCATAATTCAAATCAATGAATTAACTGATTCTGCCATTAGTCTAGTATTGACAGACGCCTGAACACTTGCATCACTAAAAGCCACTAAATGTTTCTCCCCAAATCTGAAAGTCATTAATCAGCCGTTATCAATTATTGTCAGATTAGCAATTTTCTGTGATGTTCCCTCTCATATGTATAGCAGGCCATTTGCATATAGGCAGCAATCTGACATTTCATGACCTTCAGTTTTACACAGGACGCAGTGATTTAATTTGCTCAAGTTTAGAGACTGCTGCAATATTACTCTGCAAAACAAAAGATTAGTCGGTCTGCATGCATAATTTATCTAAATTATGGGTTTCAGCTTTTGTTTCAATAGTTACGAGTTAAAATGCAGTCTTGTAATGTAAATGGGGTTACATTTTCCACCTCTATGTATTTTGCCAGAGGTAAAAAAAACACCCACATGACAGGTGAGACCGCATGCTTACTGTGTGTTGTTGTTTTTTTTTTTTTTTACCCATGAGCCACATCAAAAACAAATTCCGAGTTTTCCTCGATCCGAATCAACGTGTGCAGAGTCTCACTGCTGTGCTGTGACACAACGCTGCTGTGTGCACATTTGTGCAGAAAGGTGTGCCTAACTTCAGATATATTCTCAATGAATTGATTATTTGTTCCATAAAATGTCAGAAAATAATGAAAAGGGACCCGTATAATTCCTGACAGCCTGAGTTGACGTCTTCTAATCGCTTTTGTAGTCTGACCAACAATCTAAAACCAAAAGATATTCAATTCTGTATTATGGAAGGGACGACAAAGCAAAGTTCTCACATTCAGGAGGCTGGAGCATGCAAACATTTGATATTTTCGCTTGAAAAAATGACTTTAAAGATTCAACAATTGTTAAAATTGTTGCTGATTAATTTTCCGTCGATTGATTAATCCATTAGTCCAACGTGTTGTCTTCAAACGTCTTGTTTTGCCTGACTTAACTGTCCAAAACCAGAATATATATATTTAATTCACTATCATAGAAAACAAAGAAAACCAGTGATTATTCACGTTGAAAAAGCTGGAACATGATTTTTTTTTTGGCATTTTTGCTTAAAAAAAAAAGATTAGTTGATTATCAAATAGTTCTGTATTCAATTTCTGTCTGACTGACTAATCATTTCAGATCTAAACGTAATCTTCACTGTAATGGATTACATCTAACTCAAGACACTTTGGAAAATGGTCACTTTAAGAGTCCCTGCTCCTCAACTGAATACCCTGGTAAGTTCCAGTCCATTGTTTCCCACCATCTGTGTACACCCAGATCCAGGATGTTTACCAAGAGTAAGAAATAACCTTGGACTGCACACAGCTCCGCACACAGCTCCACACACACACAGCTCCACACACACACACACACACACACACACACACACACACACACACACACACACACACAATACTACAGTTAGCCAGGCTCCTTGGTGTATAGAATACATAGTGTAAAGCTGTGTGCAGTGGTGAGTTACAGCCAGTGGACTAAGCAGAAATGTGAGATCTAGTGAAAGACGCATATGGAAAATTGTTATGTTAAATAATGCAATATGTATAAAGTATAAAAAGAATGTATACAGTATATTAGTTTGTAGAAGTGGAACTGCTCCTTGTCGGTCTTCAGGGCACAAAAATTGAACTAAATCCTAAAAATAGTGACAAAATATATCTATAAATATATCAGTAAAACGATGTACATTATTTAGAATAACATGAGTGTATGACGTCATTCATTTAGACAGGCAGATCTGCTTATCCACCTGTGTGTGTGCGTGTGTGTGTCACTGCTCACCTCGTTTTTCACACGGCATTTTCAATCTCAAACACATTCACTGCCAGACTGATAATTCCACATGAATATTCATCATTTACTGAACCCCACCGGCCTCGGTGTAATTTGGAGTGGAAGTGTGGGTGTGCGTGTCCTCGTTTCAACTCGGAGAAGTCTAAAGGGGGGCCTCGTCAGACATGCTGGGATGTTCAGAGACATGCAGCCTGTTTGGGGCCACAAGTCTCAGAGCGCACAGCACATGGGGAATAATACGGGACGGCCAGTGACAGAGGAATTATCTTTCTTTTCTGCCTGAACTAACTGGTCCTCTTCAAAAATTAAAGTGACAGACTATTAAGTCTGTGTGGAGTTCATTCGGTTTGAATGAAAAGCCTTTCTTACTTCCAGTTATTTCCACCCAGGTTTTTGTGTCGTGACAATTGATTATGTTTAAAGTATTATTATCTTTTTCACTGTAGATCTTAACACAACTTCAATTTGGTAAATGGTAAATCTCACTTATATAGCGCCTTTCAACCTTCACGGTTCCGAAAGCGCTTTACAGCTAAGTCTCACTCACCCATTCACTCACACATTCACACACCGATGGCGACCGAGCTGCCATGCAAAGTGCTGGTCTCCATCGGCAACTTGGGGTTCAGTGTCTTGCTCAAGGACACTTCGACATGAAGATTGAACCCCAAACAGTGCTAACCACTGCGCCACCATGCCAAATTTGCTCTGTAAAACACATAAAAAGGGCCAAAATAATGTCCAACGGTACACAAAACGCCATTATAGCCTTGAAAGAAACCGATGCAGTTCATCATTGATTAATTGATCAACAGAAGATGAATTGTCATCACCTTTGATAATAGACTCATTTGACAATGAAAACAATTGTTAGTTGCAGCCCCACTAGCAACAACGAAACAAAGCATGAAACTTGTCCAGGCAAATTAAGTCCATGGCTCATTTTCGGCTCAATACCGCAAAATAACCAGCTCCTGTGTTTTACTTCTCCGAATATTGACCTCTACCACTACCATCCCACAAACATGGCCTCAGTTAACACTAAAAATAATAAATAAAGCATTGTATTTTCAGTCAATAAAGGAAATAAACAAACGTGATAGGAATATTCAGTGAGAATCTGTGCTGAACAATGAACAGTTACACAGAGAGGACCCAGAACACACAACAAGCTGTGAGCTGCGACACTGTTTCACCTGTAGTGAAACATATTGCAGCACTCAAACAAGAGCGCATCCACTTTACTTACTTGATCTAGGGCTCCAGTGGGTGAGTCATGTGGTGGCTGTGGTGGCCTTGTCCAGGGCTCAGAGCAAAGATAAAGGGAGGAAGGAGAGACCAGGGGAGTGGTGGGTGAGATCAGTGGTGGGCGAGCAGCTTGGAGTCGAGGTGATGGAGCGGTGGTGGCGGGGTTATGGCTCCACGGCCGCTGTGTCGCATGGCACCATCCCAGGTGCAGGGAGAAGCCTGTCGGCCTCTGACTGGGAAAAGACAAACGGAGGAATGCTGTTAGTATGCGATGCGGTAGACTTTTCATCGGACATTGTTCAAATTGTACTGACAAGAGTTCATTTCAACAAACGCCGTGTGATGCGCACACCAGAAAACACCTCTGTCACGTTAACTGAACGTCAGTTAAATAATGTTGCAGATGAAGTGATGCTGTACTTTCAGAGGTCCACCATATTTACAAAGAGAAAGACTGAATATAGAAAGATTATCTTAAAGGAGGATCTGAACCCTCACTTGCTCACTGTGTGGCGATTGTCCACCCACCTGTAGCACATCCTCCTGTACAACAACAAAGGGCTGGGCGATACGATTCCTTCAAAATGCAACAAGACTGAAACATCTGATTTTTTTTGGATTTCACGTGCAAGACAGTCGAAGAATACTAAATACCTACACCACCTGCAGGCTGCAGGTGTGTTCCGATACTGGTCAGTGCTAGATGCTTCAACTAAGAAGAAGAGCACAGGCATCCTCTTTAATAATCAGTTTCAGCACACACAGAGCAGAAAAGCCCCACACACACACTCCTGATGTTTGCGTTTCTGGATAAGACATCAGCCTGATATCTGCAGACAGCGGTGTAGTTAACTACCCAGCAGGTAGGGACACATTGTAAACACAGTAAAATCTACACACTGTTCTGTCACCTTCCGTCAACAAACACAAACCGAGAACACACATCAGAGTGCAGATGGGTGACAAATTACAGGAAAAACCAACATAAAGTGTCTTTAGACTTAAGACCACTACGAGCCTCCAGAACAGTTTCAGTGCTCCTCGTCAAGTCTGTGGGTCTCTACTGGAGGGATGAACACCGTTCCTCCACAAGATATTCCCTCATTTATATATAAAACCTTTATTTAATCAGGTAACATCATGGAGATCCAGATATATTTTGCTGGACAGACCTGAGTACAGCAGATAGAAAGAAAAACAAACATAGCCAGACATAACAAAAGGACACAGGACTCAAAAGGACTCACATTCATCAAACCATTCAATGCACAGAAGCTTCTGCATTTGATGTGTTTCTTCTTATTCAAGTTTTTCCTTCAATTTGTCGCCCGTCTGTATTTTACACATTGTGCAAAAACGCTAATTTTCATTTGATTTAGTTAACATTTAATATATCACAGAGTCATCCACATCCACATGTACATTAAGCATCAAAGAATATTGTCTAGAAGGCAGAATTGTAACGCATTGTAATACACGAAATAGAAAACAAACAACAATTAAATACACAGATATATGACCTTTTTAATGAAAGTGATGCACATCTCTGTGCCTGGGACACCTGTTGATGCCAGCTAGCTGTACCCTCTAGGGAGGAGAGTGAATGTGGCACCAGCAAAGTTAGAAACAAAAGGTCAAAAGGTGAAGTCCAATCAAAGATGTACCACTGCGTGCTGTGTTGCGATTGTGTCATGACATTAACCTGCAAATGACCTAAGTAAGGTCCATTTAGAGACTGTGTACAGTCTGCTTCACCAGCAGGGAAATCCCTAAGCACTTTGACAGTGCCTTGGTGCAAGAATTTCATTGTATAGTTTCCTGTAGTTCCTACATGGATGACAATAAACCTTGAAAGAAATGCAAACATTGTAACACACAGTTCCCTGGTCTCCTTTCAATCAGCATCACTGTCATTGACCTCGAGTCTGAAGTCTGGTCATTATTAGCTGGTTGTAAATGACTATCTGGATCTACGTCCCTGGCTGGTTCTGATCCTCCACAGTCCTCTAACCTTCAGCTTCTGTGTCCATCTGCTCAGCTGACACATAGTTGACTTGTGCAACAGCAGATCAGTCACTCAGACTGGAGAACGTACAGCCGAAGGGCTGCTACACAGCAACATGATTAATGCCAGCACCAAAACACACCAAGTATTTCTCCTAATCCAGTCCCTGTCATAGCGGAGCTGCCAGAGCACCTGTTTCACAGTTTCCTCTGGTCGTAAAATGATCAAAAACCTGCAAGTCAAAAGCTTCATGAGGAGTGGTCCCCACCTGAGACAAGGCCTCCGTCAGGTTTTTCAACGAACGGCTCATTGGATTTTATCAGATCACACATTTCCCAGAGTGTAAATTACACCTTGTGTAAAATGGAAGACGAGTTAACGGGTACACAGGCTTGTTCAAAACTCAGCGAGGAGCTCTCTCACACACAAAGAAGCATTTGTTGATTTGGTACATGGTCAAAACGAGGGATGGAAATTTTGTAAAAAATAAATAAATAAAAAAAATAGGACAAAAGCAAGAGAGAGAAAGACAAAGGAGAGGAGGTGAGTGGGTGAAAATAGCAAAACTAAACGGAGGCCGAGCATAAACGTTATTTGGTCCTCGCTTCATTATGGAAACTTAATAAATCAAAAACAGCAGCTAGAACTCAAGTAAGGAAGATAAGGATGATAGTACCGACTTTCTCACAGCAGATTGATGACAAGACCCTGCCAACATGTGTGTCCTGAATACACATCTGGAAATGGCCTTCATGGTGGACGCCTGCCCTTGTGCACCTTCAGCCCTGCTCTTGCAACTAAGCAACCTGTTTAAAAGCATCAAGTCTCGAGCAAAGACATGCGCACTCAGAATCCGTCCTTCGCCAAGTTTGGTCCAGCTTCAGGAGACCAGCTGGCTTGTTTTGGAACAGCGCGGCAGTCTTTCGGCCTCGTCTATCAATGCTTGTAAATAAGTACAAGGACTGCGTGACAAATGATGCAGATGTGGAAAGGTCAGCCGGCTTGTACGGCCACGTGTTATCAGCCGGGAGGAGGTCAACGAGGGAGCCCAAATTTGGATGTCTGGTCTTGAATTCTAATCAAACGACACGTTATGCGTCGAATGAGTCAGTGCATCGCATCGTAGCACTCACAATGCGGTCACGAGCTCTGTCTCACACCCTATTATGCAACCATGCCAACATTTACTCCCAGAACAAAACCAGATTGACCACTTGTTGATTTCTGATGGGCCAATCTTGGCCTAATGCTATTAAAACAACCGCAATTAAAGAGGTGGGATCATCCCTTTATCCAAAGCACACCACGCACTGCATTTTATAACCTTCACAAGCCATCATTTCCTGATAGTAAGTTATATAAAAGCCGTGGAACGTCACAGTGCCTTAACTTTTACCTGTTTAACATTTGTATGAACTGTAACTGTCTCAAGGAGGAACGCTGCATTCAATTTGCTGATAGTCGTTGGATCAAAATATTCCTGTGAGCCGATATTCTCACACATGATAAACAAGTTCAACGTCAACTGTTTACAGTGAGACTAAAGAAAACAACATGGTGGCCTGCTTTGGTAAAGACTTTCAGTAGAACCAGGAGGGAAAAAATAGGAACTGAGAAACTGGGACCATATGTTTAATAATAAATATTGATTTACAACAGATTAGTATTTAATGCATTCATTCATCACTTCCTGTAGTGGCTGCACCAGAAGACAAGCAACTAAGAATGAGTTACTACAACTAAACAAATGTAAACAAGAAATGAATTTGGATATTAGATCAACAACAACAACATCCAGAGATGTCTGAGATGTCTTTAGCTCAACAGGCATCGACTTTTCTCCTGAAATAACGCGGCGATTCTGCGTGAACGCACAACTTAACGATGGGAACAAAGACAGAGTGGCATCTTTTCGAATAATCTTACAGACTGGTTGTGTAACTTGAAAACAGGTTGCAAAGTACACGTTTATCCTCATCCTCCAACTTCTTGAAATGCTGCCACACTTCAGGCGACATTTTCTAAAACATGACAGCAATCAATCATGCGATGGGCTCGCTTGTCGGCCAATTACAGTTGAGTCGGTCAATTATTGCAGTTCCGTACGTCCCACAATGACAGTGGTTTGCTTTTCACGGCACATTCAATGCAGCACGCCTTATCGTTCCAACATTTGTTTATTTAAACATGGCACTTGACACTGGACGTTCAGCAAACATTTTCAAATAACAAAGTGCGCACTCACACAAACACACTTTCCCTCTGAAAAACAAACCCACAGCCTGACACACGTGGACTGCAACGTGTGAACACACGTGTGACGTGTAAAATAAGCCTGCAGCCAGCATTTGAATATCTGGACCACAAACAGTTGTTACTTGCGCCACGTTGTACTTCACACAAAACAAGACCACTTCCTTTCCTCTTAGTGCTGTTTCCCTCTGTCAATGGCTGCAGTCTAGACATCACTGATGCAAAAGGTATACTGCTTTGCAGCCTTTCTGCTGTGCAATATATCAGGCTGCTTTCCCTCTGACTCCTGAGCAAGGCAAAGCCCTTACACACAGCATTCGCTAGCACTGTTTCTCATGAAGACGATGCGGCACACAATGCCACTGAAAAAAAGACGCCTATATTGTGCTTGGTCGGGCTTGGGGATTGTATTTATAGTTAAACTGTTATTATTGTATGTTATATATTATTTCCACCTTGAGTAGAAATTGTGATAAAAAGATGAATCAAGTTCAGGCAACTTCAAGGGTCTACCCAGATAAATGGAGAGGTAAGAATACCGCAGAAACATGTATTGGTCTGATTTATAATGGCAGCACCTGCACAACATCTTTCAGGTGGCCTTGATTACACAGAAGTACTTCACTGTAGAGTTGAACTTTGAAATACCCTTCCCTCTGAAATGAAATAATGACACCAAGATAATCACTTTAAGAACAAAATACTGCCATGGGTTATATCATCTTCTTCCTCCTGTGATATCAGCTGTAACTTTTAGAGCTTTTAAAACTTTGTTTAAGATCTCATCATCTAAGATTTAGTCCTGGCCTCATCTCGTTCACCTAAATCGCACACTCACTCCTCTGACACAGAAGGGACACTCCTCCAGTCGCAGTAAACACAGCGGCATTTGCACCCAATGTTGTACACAACAGCCTCTGAGCACACGCCAAATTTACTTTGAGAATACTGGCGGCCGAGGGCCATTCATCTGCTTTACGGATTCAGTAATAAAAAGCAATCACCACAACAAAACAACAACAAAAAAACGTGCATGTGATGCCAACTTAAAGCATTCTCAAGTGCAGAAATAACAAATATGCGAGACACATTTAAGTGTTGACTCCAACTTGCACGGCAACTTCTGAGCGAAGCTTTTTACTTTCCAAAGTATCTCACTGCCCACCCATTTAAAACCCAGGCACACAGACACCTTTATGCTCTACTTCACGAAAGGTGTTAATGCCACATATGTTCACTACACACTGTTCACTTCACATCTAAGGTGAGATACCCAAAACTGTTAAACTTCCTCTAATCCACTTGACAGTGTCCCCTGGGCACAGGCACACATCCAGTCACATCAGCAGAGGATAATGTACCTGTAAAACAATTTCTCTCTATTTCTCTGTTTCTCTTTCTCTATTCCTGGGAGTATCATTTTGGCAAACATATCTTTATTACTCACAAACACTCACACAACACAACAACCGCTCTCCTCGCTCTGTTTTCCTGCTTGCCCTATCAATTTCTTCCTTTACGTGGTCCTTCTGTTTCCCTCATTCTTCGCCTTTACCTTTCTCCTTCCCTCCATTTCCTCCCAACCTTCGCAAATTCTCACAGTCTGCTGCACAAGCCTTTTTTTTTTTCCAGGCGAGAATGTAGGCCATCGCTCTGACAGCAGGAAGGCAGCGAGGAGTCAAAGCAGCGCCGCTCTTCTCTTCTTCCCCTTCATTCTGCTCGCTCAAAGCAGCTGAAGAAAGTATGCATGTATGTGTGTGTGTGTGTGTGTGTGTGTGTGTGTGTGTGTTGCTGCCTCACACTGACTCAGAGTGCCAGGGTCGAGGGACAAACCACAGCATACAGCAGGCCAGAGCTACACAGGCTACACCAGGAGCCGATCTGTTCCAGCTTTGCAGAAACGAGAGCTCCTGCACGTCCCATTGCATATTATCAAAGATGGTTTGAAACGCTCTGGAATACAGAGTTTATTTCATCTAAACGCTCTGATTTGTGATAACACTGATTTGCCAAGACAATGCAAACCAAGCCCCCCCCTCCCACCCCCTGCCCATGCTGGAACTAGACCAGAATTGAAGACATCACACCTTGAATAAAGGAAAACTGCTTAAAAAAAGATTTCCTTCATATCCCTTAAGTAAACAAGAAACCACAAGCTGTGGGGTTGATGAGATTTAAGCTCTGTCCAGATTAGGTTTGCAAAATTCCAGGAATATTCGAGGCCTTAACTTTCCATGGGAATTAACAGGACTTTATGAGAATTTATGGGAATTAACGGGATATAACGGGATTAAAGGGGAAATGTAGGGTTTAATTGTTCTGCCTGTATTTACCATTCCATATGCAGGTAGAAACAAACCTTTTACCACATCATAAGCAGACATAATTGTAAACCCTCCTAATAGAAATTTAAAAAAAATCTACAATTTAGTTGAGTTGAACTTTAATTAAATGAGCTGAGTTAGCTTGCTAGCAAGTTAAGTAATGGGGAAAGGCCAACAATGTGGGCTGAGTGCAAGTGCAGAGTTTAAAGTGAATAACTAATTCATAAAAGAGAATAAATGGAAATATATTAAAACTCCTCAATTAGCATGCTCAATCAAGCTACATCCCACATGCAAACAGCTAGCTAGCAAAAACTAGTTTTAACTAGGTGTTAACTAGTTGTAAATTGTGCGATTTATAACTAATATTTAAAGCCACTGGGTGTAGAATTTAAAAAAGCCCCCCCCCCCCCCCCCCCCCCCCCAAGTAGTAACTGAAAAGACACTGTCGCAGACATTAATGAACGCCACATGGCTTTGTTTTAATTTAAGTAACACCATATCCAATGCTGTGCATTTCACCTCTGTGACGGGCCTGTGTGAGACACTATGATTGGTCCATTCAACGAAGCACGGCCGATTTTGTACACCTAGTCCACTGATTATATCTGGGTGTCTTACGACAACACCGATTGGTTTTGCAGGTATTTCTTTTTTTTTTAAACGAGGGTGATAGACAAAAAGACAGGATTAACAAAAACTACTCCAATTCATCCAGAGGGCGACATGAACATCTGTAGTAAACTTCATGGCCATCCATCCAATAGTTTCATTTCACTAAAAACCAAAAATGTCAACCTCATGGTGGCGCTAGAGGGAAAGTCAGGGGATCGCCAAAGTCATTAGGATGCATTGTCTGGGGACCCTGAACGTCTGCGCAAAATTTGGTGCCAATCCACCGAGTAGAAGCTGAGATATTTCACAGGATAAGTGAAAACTTTGATATATATATATTATAGGTGGTCCCAAAGGAGACGTCACAGGATCATCAAAGTCATTAGGTTTCATCCTCTGGGCGGTATGGACATCTGTACCAAATTTCATGGCAGGCCACCCATTACTTCTTGAGATATTTAAAAACTAAAAGTGGTGGGCCGACTGACATTGCCAGCTAAAAAAAAAAAAGCCACTGGAGCTGTCACTCAGGAGTGCTGTGACTTCGAGTGAGCTGCTGACCTCTGCTCCCCTCACTGATTGTTGATTTGACATTCAAAAATTGTAACTCGTGAGTCTGAGGTATTTGGTAGGCTACCCCGAGTCTCGACCAAAGTTTGTTTTATTTACTCGTCCTCATAAAAATAGTATACGGACGAAGAAATGCACCGGAGAGAGGCCGAGGCTGGTGGTGCCTTTGCTGAAATTGCCCTCCGATGCCAACAGACACTGAATCGCTCTGCTGCAATGAACTCCAGCGTTGGCAGTTTTTGTTGGACGCTGTTGCCAACGCCAACGCAATGCATCCTGATACATGTAGACACTGCTAACACTGATTGGGCATCCACATAAAACGAGGGGAAATTTACCTTTAATGTAAGTTAATAACCTTGCCAAATTCACGTCGGCTTGATGTTGCATCCATTTTCCCTACAGCCCTGGGTTGTAAATATCCATTAACACCATGGCGTTACTGTACAATGTTTCAGTGTCCCAACCGTGACAACATGGTTGACTCGACTTGTTGCATCCCAGTGTTGACGGAGATCTTGACAAGACAGAGTCAGCAGCTTCACTTTGGCTTCATGCTTAAGGACAAGGCAAACAACTCTCTATGGAAGACAACCAAATAAAGACAAGGCAATAGTATCATAACACCTCATTATCTAAACAGGTTGAAATTATTCAAAGAAGGAGCAAGATGTGGCATCCTTTGACCAAAATGACCAAAACGTTGAAAGATTAAAGAAAAGTGCAAGTGGCTAGAAAGCGCTATAGATTTACAGTTACAAGACAACACTAAAAAGGCAAACACAGACAACTGTATATAAATACGCTGAGCCGAGTGGCAGGTGAGCCTCACTGATTCATCTGCCACCACAGATGACATTCATCCGCATTCAGTATTTGCTGGGTGTTCTGACCCAAAGTGAAAGCATCAGATTGACATTTTCACAGGTTGGTTGCAGGTGTCCTCGGGGGTGGGGGGGCTCAAATCAAACAGATTGAAAACCTACTACAGCTCCAGCAGAAGAATGCTGTGACCGTGGCAGACAGGCAGGCAGGCTGCAGCAGTGCTGAGTGCTAAAATGGCTGCTCATTCTCCATACAGACACAGAGCTTAGCTGGGAGGAGGAGGGCTCCCACTCCCAACAACTTGCCTCAAATGTGGCTCATCCTTAGGTAGGCTTAACAGCTTGTGTGTAGAGCCAATAAAAGGAAATGTCATCACCACTGCTTGCAACAGAATAAATATTACACACATGGGATTATACTCTAATTAGAGAGTTATAATACTTTAAATCACCAAGCAGCAATACTTTCCTCCTTCATCCGCCTCCACATCCCCTCCAGTATGCAAAAACTCTCTCTTTCAACTAGAGAGGAGAAGGTAGCTACAGCGCTTTAGCATGTCACCACACCGTGACATGGTCTGGTTAAGGGCCTTCATCTCTTCTCCACATTCAAGCTGCATTTTGGGAGGAGAGAAAGTGCATCCATGATTGATGCTATTTGCTTGCGCGTCTTGTTTGATCTGTCTTACATGCCACAAGACAAAAATTAATGAGGCAAGTTCTTTTATTTGAAGTCTGAAGAAGACAATTACGACTATTTTCACTTTCTTATTACAACGTTTTTGCTTGGTTGTTCACAGTTAGGTTGTACTCAGGCAGTCACAGTTACCACTCTGGCTGCAGAGGTGCAAACTTTGAACTGAATAACTGAGGCCGACATTGAACTCTATATCCTGGCTCTTATCTGGGCTACATCTTAGCCTAGAGAGGCCCAGATACAAAGCTTTCACTTAGAACATGGCATGTCCAATACCACACAAACAGACTGCCTGCTATCATCGAGCATTCTCAAGCAAAACAAAGTAGTAGACTGCAACACACATGAAGACACTGAACTTAATGAATGTATTATTTCATATGATAAAAGGGATTTCTGTTACTTCTAAGTGACTACATGAAGCTGAATTTCATATTAAGAACAAGAAGCCAAATTATAGTTTGCAGCAGTGGTGTCTGGGCATTATCCAAACGTATCCACATTTCGGGCTATATATAAAACTGACCTGACTTCACTTTAACAACTCAAGTTGTTGTTGTTGTTGTTGCTTTGAATTTGCTTGCATCACGAGTCTGAACGCAGGCAATGGAATAACTTAAAAGAAACTTTGATGCGTTTCAGTGGGTTTTACTGAAATACCTTCCCCCTCCATTGTAGATGAAACAGATCTATGCTTAAGAAAAATTAAGCCCAATTCAGCATTTATTATCATCAGAGATTGTTGTTACATTTCAAAGACAGAACTTTTCACATACATGTCCACCATCCGCCCAACTGCTCAAGCACTTCCAGAACACAAATTTCACAGTAATAATAATGCTCGAAAATCCTTTATAAACAAACCACTGCAGTACTAATAATAATTTCTATTTTGAATAATGTAAAACATAATGCATGTCATAATTATTTTTTCCCTTCGAGGCACTCAAAGCACCTCTTCCATGTTTGGTTGACAACCAATCGATCAAGCATTTCGACTTGATGAGAGTTATTTTACTCCCTCTCATGCAAGAAAATCTCTATTCAACTATTTCATCTGAGCATAAATCATCTTTCAGAGCGCGTCTTTAAAATGCAGCTATTCAAATCATTTAGATTCCAATGCCAGCTAGCACTGCATTGTCTTACAAGTCAGTGCAAACCAGAGTTTAACATGCAGGCGTCTGCCCCTAAAACATAGCAAGTTAGAACTATGGATGACAGACAATATTTTAAGCTGCAGTCCTCTATTTTTGCACTCAAACCAAATACAAGTTTTTGTTAACTGGATTTAAAATTTTACATAAAAGGGCTAAACACCTTAAAAACAGCCCCAGGGCCACTAAGACTATCAATACCAAATTAGGTCAATTAAGTTGAATAGTGTCCAATACATTAATGCTAATGGAAGGCTAGCATCGTCTCCAACTGCATGTTCTTGATCTATTTTTGCACAATATATTTCTAACAGTGTGTGTGAGTTGTGCATGTGGGGCTATCTAAAAATGACCAGAAGCTTTCTGCAGTGTGACAAGAGGTCAAGATGCCCCATAAGTCTTCGCGTTCAGGTCGCAAATCAAATGACGCGCAGCGACACCTTCAGGCCGTTCGCACCATCTTACATAAGGATAGCCTGCTTCTCTTTTCTTTGCAGGTGGCGAAGGAGCAAAATGTCCCAGCGAGCGCTGCACGTTATGTGTTCAGTGGGAGAAGATGGTGTCGGGTGAATTGTAGCAGCGTTATGTGGAAAAATCAACAATGAGTCAGGCATGTTTGGAGGCCCTCAGCATATGCTCCGCTGCAGCGGCCAGTTAAAATCATGGTCCGTCAGGATGACATGTTGTCATGCTTTTACGGCGGTGTGTGTGTGTGTGTCGGTTTGGCTTACCTGTTTCGTCGTCCGTTTAACTTGCAAATAATGATCCTCCCAACGGGGTCTTGCTGTTAATTGTCACGCTGGCTCGTTAATTCCCATGCAAACGGCAGTTTAGACTGTGCGTGAAACAAGCCAGTTAGCTAACTTAGCTAACCAGCTTAACTTACTGCTTGCTCGCGACAAGGATACTCAGATGTCCGACTTTCTTTTTTCTTTTTTCTTTTTTTTTTTATCCACTGTTACTTTGGGATGATATTTTTTTGCGGTCGGCTGCGGCGAACATGTTATAAACCCGCGTAGGTTAGCTTGGCAACCGGGCAAAAGTTGTATATTAGCTGGCACGCTTGCAATTTAACGTCAGCTAATGTTGACAAACAAGCCTGCGTAGTTAAAATCACACACGACTTGAAGCTAGCAAACGCCAGGCTGCCAGCACGGTTAGCTCAGCTAGCTAACCAGCTTGCTAAATCCAAACCTTGTTCCGAAAATCCCCTTTCGCCGTGTCCGACTTGTATCCCGTCGGCAGCTGCAAATCCTAAGTAACTCCGAGGATCACTTGCGGGCGGTTTACGCGTTTCAATGACGGCGCACTCGCGTTTGCAAACCCAAGTTATCGCTTTGGTCTCTGCTCTCCGCCATTTCCAATCTCTCAACACAAACAAACAGGGCTGCTCGTGCGCGCGGAGCGTCCAGGCGCGTCCACGGGGAGGGCAGCGGGCAGTGCTTGTGTTGTTGGAAAGAGGAGCTGACTGGTGATTAGACGCTATTAAAGAGACGTCTTGCACCTACATGATGCAGAATATGTTCCGATGTTTTGACGAGACTATGGAGAGTAAATGGAGCAGGGTGTGTGTTCAAACTACAGGCCTCCTGTGGCAGTGTGTGTGTGTGTGTGTTGATGCACTGTGCAGAATCCATAGTGTCTGGTACATAGTGATACTGTCTGATGCACTGTAGCTACATTATTCATAAGGGTACAGTCAGTGTGTGTGTTTGTGGTCATCACTCGGTAGTTAGGAACTTTATTGGCTACGGTGTGGAGAATTGCCTTTGGCTCCAGCGCCAAGATATTTAATCAAGACAGACATCACCAACAACAAACAAGATTCTTTAAAAAAAAAAAAAAATACATAAATGCAGTTGGTGCTTAAACCAGAGCTGTAGCTACCTCTGAGGCCATGTCCTCTGATTCTTTTTTTTTTTTCTGTCTGGGAATTCGGGGTTTAAAGTTCATAATCTTGCACTTTTTTGTTAGGCCGATTCTGTTATTAGTTTCTGTTTTTATTTTTAGACCTAGTGTTTTCCCACCAGTGTTTAGTTTTATTCCTGGCAAGGTGAAGGGGGGCTTTAAAGGAGCATTTGGATTTTCATGCTGGGAAATGCAACGGTATGCGCTTTTATTCTGCAGATCCGCAGTATCCTAATAATTTCATGAAGAACTACACAATCGGGTGGTAATGACAGGTGATGTGAGGTGATATTTGTTTTAGTTTAGTTAGCTGTATTAAGTTTACAAAATGCCAAAGGCTGTTTCCACCTTCTCAAATGAGGAAGATTTGCTGCTTTTCTCTGTTTTTTGTTTTTTTAAAAAAATCCTAATTAATTGAGTATTTCTTTGGACTTTGGACCCACAACAAGCGATTTTAAGACGTCACCAGGGGAAATTGTGATATTTGTGTATTTTTTTCCCCCCATTATTTTGACGTTTTATGGACTAAATGGCTAATTTGTTGATCATGCAGTAAGGAAGACTGACAGTAATTTGTGAAGGAGCCATACAGAGGCTATCCTTTCAATATTCCTATTGCGTTATTGCAAAATGTATTCTGAATGTATTCTTTTTATTTGTGTACTGTCGAGACCACCGGTTGCCAATGGAGGTTTGATATCCTAGTAAATAATCATGCAACGCTCCTTTTTAAAGCTGCATTAATCTGTTTTCGATGTGTTTTTTTTTTTTTTTTTTTGCTGATTGGGGACAACAAGCTAAAACACATCAAACACCTTTGATTTGACACGTCATGGGCTTATAAAGTCGATATGGCTAACGTGGTAGCAAGCGATTGCCCGTTTACCCGTTCCAGCACATACGGAGCAAAATTAGCATTCAGCTTTTGGCCGCCTGACGAATGATCCACTCTCCTTTTTAGCTCCGTTTATTTATTTATTTATTTATTTATTTGGTCTCCATCAACTCCTGAGGAAAAAAACAACAACCCCCCCTCTGGCTCTTTAGCTGCTCGATGCTTCACTGTGCTCACCAGGTTAACTTTGGGTTTGAAATGCGGGGGAGCTAGGGGGCTAATATTTGGTGCCGCTGTTTGTTTGTTTGTTTGTTTGTTTTTGGTATATATTGATATATTCCAGAATATTTCGCTTCCTGAAATAAATAACAGGCTAACAGGAAAGCACTTTTCGACGTGCGCGTTTGTTCGCGCAGCAATTTGGGATCAGTCCCTGCCGTGGCCGTCCGTTGCGTGGGGGCGCACGATCGCGATTACCATCATCGTCTGTCAATCAAAGAGAGGTGAAGAATGCGGCTGCGTGAGTTTCCCCCCCCCAAGTCTCGCAACTTCAGCCTGTTGAGTCTCCCCAGCGCACTGCCGCAGGGCCCGCCGCTCACGTTCAACGCTGCGATGAGGTCACTCACGCGTGAGGACGAGAGTCGCGTGTGTGTGTGTGTGTGTGGGCGTGTCCTCGGGAGGTATTCTGGGAAATACTCTTCAGAAGTAATTACACTGTGCGTAATATGTTAATTGGCCGCTTGCGTGCCTTTCTTCGGGGTTCAAGGCTGTGACTCACGAAGGAGGCTTCTGTTGTTTTCCTTTTCGAACGTCGCACTCGCTGCTGAGCGCCGCCATTAAGAGTCGAAGATGAGTCGCGCATTTAAAAGCGTTTCAACTGCTCACGTTTACGATGGCGGACGGAGGTAGGCCCGGGCCGGAGGGCCGAAGGCTGGCTCAAGGAAACAAGACTCCACCAGTGTCCGTTGTCAGGCCTCAGTATCTTCTCGGTGAGACAGTAACGTGAACCGCAGCTGTTATTATTTTTTTTTAAAAACTAAATCATAACCATTTTTTTTGACATTTTCTAGAACAAAAAAAAAAGTACGCATGTAATATTGTAAAATGAAGTACTTCTGCGTACTTATATGTGACTGAGGATAGGTAATAAATACTGTGGCAGACAGTTTTTATGTTTAGACATTGCCTCACACATGACACACTTTCCCTTTGGGTCATTCAAGACGCATTTAACCCCCCCCCCCCCTTACTTTACACAAGAACATTTTAAAAACCTATAATGTAAAATACAATGCATTGTTACAGTATAAAAACTGAATACAACTAGCAGCCAGCTACAACATTAAAATACATCTTACGTGTTACTGCAGCCATAATAATAATCTAATAGTATAACGTATAATAATGTAACAAAGGCTGCACAGTGAGTACCTTTACTTTTATACATTTTCTTTATACTTTTATTTACGTAAGATTTTGAGGACTTTGTGACGGAGTACTTTTAAATTGGTGGTGCTGCTACTGTTAAGTAAAAGGTCTTAATTCTTCTTCCACCGCTGTCTATGATGCAGCTCAGAGTTGCATGCGAGGAAAAAACGGAAACGTTTCAGTGTCGGTTGGTGGGGACTCCTACCTTTTGCTTTTCACTGTGAAGAGAAGCTCTGCTGAGGAGGGAAAGGACGGTGTAGCTGAAGACGGACGAGTCCTGTTGTTCATACCTAGGTGACTTGAAGGAAGCGGACACCCAGTGCAGTGCCCGTTCCACAGGTGGAACAATTCAGCACCGACTGTATTCTAGAGTTACGTTAAGAGCTCAAGACCCGTATGGCCGGTGACCAAATAACTTTGTATATATAACTACAATACAAACCAAGTTTTTAAAGTTGTTGAGTCTGTTCCAACGAACAAAAAAGGGACACAAGGAGAGACTCGAGGTAATGAAACGTCGCATACTGTATGTGGTGTACTCTGCAGCAACGCCGTGTATAAATCCCCTGTAAAACACAGATCTACCTTTTCACAATACCATGTTGCAAATGCATTCTTAAAGTGTTCCTAATTGAATCTGACCTCGTGATATATGCAGTTCATTTGCACAACAAGCGGCGAGATGGTACGACAGGATCACTGTTTTACTGACATGTGAATAATTAAAGAGTTCTGCAGCGACAGTTCACACTGTAGAAATATGGCTGGAGTCTTGCACAACCGCATGAGAGACTTGACGCAAAAAGAATGACAAAGCAGATATTTGTGACTGGCAACGTGATACCATACATTAATATTAAAATGTATTAAGCAAGGGTCCTCAGTTTATAGATGACATTAGATACTGAAATGTCCCCGTTGCTCCCTCCCTGCGGTCATGCGCGGCAGTTCATAAGGTGGACGGCGTCTGTCAAGGCCGTCATTTGAAGAGTTTGAACTTGCGCAGCAGCGGCTGGACACTCTCTTTTGGACACGGCTTCAGGGCCAAGCAGGTGGGGATGTTCTCAGGTTGCTCGATCCAGAGCTTGTGGGCCACGCCGGCCTGCGTCAGATTCTCCGATAGACTGGAGAGGGCGGCCTCGTCTGGAGCCTGGAGACAAAAAGAAACACAACCACTCACAGAGAGCCAGACTACTAAAAATAAACATTTAACATCCAAGACGGGACCACAGGTCCCCATCACTTCACGTTTCATTCCGGAGCTCCACGTGAGACAATAAATATTTGTTGTTGATTTGGTGTTAAACTGAAAACCTGTCCAAACCACATGCAGTGGTGAAATTAAAACCTCTGAATGCAGCATGAGTTTGTACAAACGTTCTGATTCAAGTCATTCATTCATTATTGAATCAGTGAAATGCCCTCTTTGGTGTTTGGAGTGAGTTTCAGTTGGCGTGCAACCTTAAGCATTATACTTGTAGAAGAATTATACCAAGCCCTAAAAATAATCATTTGTTATCATTTACTTGCTATTACAGTTAGCCTGCTAACTTATATCTAAACGTAACAGGAGAAATACCACACTCCATTCGAAATTCCGTCATTTAATAAATTCTTTGCTTTGTCAGCACAGATTCATACCAGTTGGAAAACCATTCAAGACCTTATCATATTCTTAAGGAGTCACTTTTAAATTCGGCACTCAGCTAACACGTCGGGCAGAACTTCTTTCCTAGTTAAGCCGAGGACTAGTCGTTGGATAGCAAAGTTAGCTTAACACATTGCTAGCTAGTGCAAACGGATTAAAAATAAAAAATAAAAGGATTTTAAAGTTACCGAACAATACAGCTAACCCGAACAGCTTCTAATTTGCTATTACGTAAATTGTGATAAACGACACAACCGCTGTACATCTGTTGACAATCCAAGCCGCACTAAAGTGAGAAACATTCGAATGGAGTCTGGCCTGACGTGTCGCGCTTACCCCCAGCACCACTTTATGCATGGAGTCCAGCTCTGCCAGGTACCGCTGTGTGTCCGGGTCTCCGTAGTGAAGGTGAATGGCGGCGGTAGCGGCATGACAGGCCTGAGTTATAACGGCCCCCAGGGGCCAGGACAGCTTGTGGACCAAATCTGACCGGACAACAACATACTGCACCAACCGGCCAGGGGACCCGGCTCCCGTGGCTGCCATGTTTCAGCCTGCACAGGAACGGATTCAGGCTTTGTTTATTTTCCGGGTCAGCCGCTGTGCGGTGTCACGAACCTGTGTTACAACGTTACTGCCCTCTACCGGTTACTTCTAAAACTGCACGGTAAAGCACACAGTCGGCCTACGTGCGGTACCAGCAAAGAAACAATCTGGACTCTTAATTCCGAGCAAAAGATCATTTTAACACATTCATTACGTGAATGAATTCTGTTAAAACATTCAGGGATTTCAAAAAGGGCTTGTTGTATATACTGTATAGTGTAGGTGTGTTATTGCCCCCCCTCTCAGCCCATTATCTCCTCTCCCAGAATAGTGCCCATCAAGGTAAACACAATTAGGACAAAGAACACCATGTACCTTTTTCTTCTCTCCTCTTCTTCATCATCATCATCATCATCATCATCTATGCCTCTCTTCTGGCTTTTTTTTTTTTTGGCAAACCAGACCCCATGTCGCCGTCTCACCACCTTTCTTTTCAACAGTTTCACCATCTTCAGCTTGTGTGGTGCACCCTTTTTTGGGGGGTTTTCTGGGTTGAAAAACAATGTATTTTAAAACCTAGGTATGTTTTTATAGTAACACGGCAGAACAGAAGGTTCAGTGTCAGCTAGTTCCTTCTATATAGACTTTTATGTCAAACTCGTGGTAAAGGCGGTGACAGACCACCTCTGCTGATGGTCCAGTGTCCACCGCAATCAGCCTGGGGAGAGATGCACTCCCAAAAATAATCAGCCAAACGTTGCTCAGTGTGCCGTCTGCGTCTATTGACAGAAGTTAAAGCTCTTTTAAAAAGTACCCCAGGCTGAGGATGTGTGGAAGTTCATTATTGACAAAACTATCGAGCGAGCGCAAGACAAATCGAAGCTTTTATCAGTCCGCAAGTTACGATTTGACAGCACTCAAGACAAGATTTGCATGTGCACAATAGGTTTCGAGCTTAAGAGCTACTAGTGTCACTATTGGGCGAGTCATTAGGGCTTCACGTAGTCATCGCCTTCGAAGCTGCACACTTGCGAACATTTACATATATTGTAGCTCAGTATTTTTTTGCCCTTAAGGAACTTCCACAATCTGGCGTCTCTTAAAATACTGCGACTTTAAATGAGATGTAAACCTCCGAGTCATTCAAATAAATGAGAAACGAACACAAGTAAATGTCACAATAATTATTTATTAAGCATACACATTATAATATAAATATAAAATATGCTATTTTTGTTTTTAAAATTGGTGAGACATCATTATATCTGTGTTGAGACAGACAACCATACAAACAGGTTTTAATATTCTACCAAAATCTGCTGAAACTTCTATGCAGCTGTAACAAACTTTGCCATGATGGTGCCGTCCTAAAATCAGAGCCTGTATTCATGGGGCATATCAGAGAAGTGTAACTGATCTAGGATCAGGTCCATGTAAATGTCACCATAAATGAGGAGGCAAGCTGGTCTTAGATCAGCGCTCCTAGTCTAAGACGCTGTATGCAGTGGGCCCACGTACAGAGAGAGCACAATAACCTACCGTGTATTTCTTTATATATATGTTTCTTACTGGAGTCCAACAATGGCAATTAGCAGCATGATAATGCACCACTCATTTTTTTTTTCTTCTAGTTCCAAGAAACTGCAAAATAAGTTAGGAGGTAAAGAAATAAAAGAAACATCAAACATACTGATGATCATTGTCACTGTACTAAGAGAGAAACTCATCCACAGTGAAACAATCGAGAGATAATCAAACAATCAAATCAGATCAGAGTGATGACATTTGACGGTCAGGATTCGGGTTCAGTTCAGTTTGGCTTCAGTCAACAAACCGGAAGGGGACGGTCGTTACATTTAGAGTTAAAAGGAACGCCGAGTTAAGAGTTCCGTGTGTTTCGTCGACAGATCAGCGAGGAATTCACCCTCGAGCCGTGAATTGGTTTCAGCTGACTGAATCTAAAGCGAATGGATCCCCAAACCTATCAATGACAATAAAGAACAAAGAGTTTTTAACATTTTTTCCTCTTTTTTTTTTTCTGCGTTTTTTTTGTTGTTGTTGTTGTTGTTTTTGTTTTTTTGTTTGTTTTCTTTTCGAGTTTGGTTGACATGCTGAATCCTTTGTGTTTGCAGGTTTGTGGTCAATCAAAAGGAAAAGTACTGAGCGAACCACTCCTGGCGCTGGGCGTCCGGGGAGTCGATGGCGGAGTCCTTTGTTTCAGGAGGGCTTCGGGACGGGAGCGCAAAAAAAAAAAAAAAGAAATTAATAAAATTAAATAAATAAATAAATAAAATCACCACAACAAAAATAAAATTAAAGACAGAAAAAGACAAGTCAGGGAAGAAGAAGCCAGATTCAGCAAAGTCTTTACACATGACTGAACGGCACAAGCAGTTACAGTTAAAAGTTAAGAGTGAAAGTTACAAAAAGTACTTCTACTAATACTGACTTCATGTGCTAAAAGTGTCGCTTTCCCACTGAGCTGATGTGAATCAAACACAGACGTATGCTTGGAATTGATTTAGCCTGGCACATAGTGCAGAAATACAAACATCAGATAATCTGCGGTAAATCTGTGCGAAGGTGTAACCCTCTTCTCTGTCCACAGGGGGGCAGCAAAGCCATTGTCATTGGAGGCTGGTGATCGTTGACGGTTTTCTTTTTCCACCAAAAGACCAAAACCAACAATGAACTGATTAAACTAACAGCCTGATTTATCCTCTTCCTCTGAGCCACAGAGCTCCATTATGCCCAGCAGCAATTAAAAATGTGTCCCTTCATTACCACCAACACACACACACATACACACACACACACACACACACACTGCTGCTGGGAATAATCACTAGAGCACCAAATGTAGACGAATCTGCGGCTGAAAATAGTCCCCAGCAAAGGCAGTGTTTCCTGCGGTTTGAGTGATGTTTGTTATGAACTACAGTGACCAGCTGTTTTAGGAAATATGTATTTGTGAAGTTTTTAAACAAGATTTATGTCTTCAGTAGAAACCGCAGACAGGGTAGTCAGAACGTATTGACGGACAGAGTAACACGTTGTTGGCTTTGGGTCTTTTCGTGGGATTTGCTGATAATTATTATAGTCCGGTTAAATCAGACTCTGGTGCGTTTCCCCCCTTGGTTTATAAGTTTATAAAGTTTATAAACTCATCAGCTGATTCGGACCAGAGCAATTCTTTAAGCAGTTGTGAGTAGCTCAAACTCAAAATGATATATAGTATTTTTTTTAGTGCGCATATTAGGCATATTTTTTTGTAAGATATACTTCATTTTGTCAATGTATCCAGAGTCAACACACTACATACTCAACCTGCCTCGAATGTGAGCATATTGTATGTTCCAGTGTATGGAGTTAAGCTGAGGAAGACCTTGAGATGTGGTTGAAAGCTCCAAAAAAAAGGAAGGTAGAAGTGTGATTGAGTTACGTTTTTTTACACGAGGATTTAATGGGCCTGTAACAGTGTTTTAGCATGGAAAAATGAACTCTGTGTGTTACAGGAAATTGTCTTTGGGAGGGAGGCGGGGGAGGGGGTGTTTTTTCCCCAAAGTTTGAATTAATGAGGTTGAGTGTTTGCATCCATCAAAACAAACACCTATTGGAGCTACTCCTGCTTCCTTAATTGGCTTCTTCTTAAATAAACAGTCCCATAACCCCAGGGTGATATTTACATTTTTTATTTTTTTTTGGGGGGGGGGGGGGTCATTTTTGTTGTTGTTTTCTGTGCTTCCCCTCTTATATCCGCGCAGCCTCATAAATCATGTTTATACTGCACATGGTCACAACTCAGACTCAGAGGATTCTGTTTTAAGTCCATGGACTATTAATTGTAACATATGCAGTCATCGGCATACAATCCCATATCACATTAAGCAAACACTATGGAACACTTTTTAGTCACCACGACCAAAAAAAACTGAATTGTGAGTTGTCTTTCTGTCTTTCAATGCCGCCAACTTTACTTTGATAGGACGAGATGAGACCTTCTTGATCCGTGTGGGGAAGCTGGGTTGTGACAACAGCAACATGTCAAAAGTGTTTCATATCTATCTAAAAACAAATCAGTGATCATATGCTATTTCAGTGTGTGCTACTGATATGAACATAAGGTACATTTAAAGACGATATCAAGGTGTCTAGAATGTGTCATATTCTCATTAGCAGGTCCATGGAGAATTTCTATCTGCTGTGTGTGGGCATTACGTTGTGATAAAAGAGGCTATTCTCCTAATCAAATCCTGATTTTTGCATATGATTTTTTTTTTTTGGCATCTTACGTACAGAAACAGAAGAGACGGGGAGGGGAGAGAACATGCGCGCCGAGATGTTGAGATGAATTGAGGATGGGGATGATGAACGAAGGCCCAGAGGAGGAAGCGAGGAAGATAAGAGGGATGAGGAAAGAAGAGAATCATCAGAGGAAAGGAGGTAATGATGTGACTGCTCTGTTACAGCTTGTGAGGGAGAGAGGACAACCCCCTGTGGGGGGAGGGGTTTGTCTGAACCAACGGTCCCATCAGGATCAGCGAAGGAACTACTGGTCCCCCAAAAAGTGTGTTTAAAGTTGACCCATCTCCTACACAACAAATCACAATTTAGCATTAAAGTCCAACTGAAACGGCGTTTTCTTATGTCTGCTACAGCAACACGTCAGCCCTGTGAATCACTGACGACCCCCCCACGCCCCTGCATACCATCCTGGTATTCCGTCCGCGTAGATGGAGGCCGTATTTTGACGCGGCCAATCAGATCTCGCATGAAGTGGCGACGCCGTGGCTCTGTCGGGGGCGGACTCTCGCTTTCTGATACTTCCCTTTCATTAATAAAAACAAAATGATAAACCAATCACATCATTTTTCACGGCAAAAAGGGACGACTGAAGGCGATTTCAGTTGGACTTTAAAAGCTGCATTGGCTTCTCATTTCTATCGGCCCTCTATCACTTAACACAGCCAACAAGCGCGCTCGCGTTTGCATGGCGCACAAAACAAACGCTCTACAGGCGGCATTAACAGCAGAAAGCTCAGTGCAGCTCCTTTAAAGCCGCACTTATAAAAGCAGTAAATAATGGAAACGTCTCCCTGTAGCCTGTAGGGACCATGTTTGTATAAACCACACTCACCACAGTATGAAGGCGTACATACACAGCGCTCGAATGTTGTCACCACCAGTCATTACCTTTACTTACAGTCGTTTTTTTCGATTTTCAACATTTTAACAGCCTAATTGCGTCCTCATTAGTCCTAATGCACATTCAATTAGTGTGTAATTTACATTCTCATCTTATTCGTCGTTAAAACCAAAAAGAAAAAAAAAAAAAGAGAGAAAAGAACACAGTGAGAGGAGGTCTTTAAATGCCGATGTAGATTTAAAGTAATAGTTAGATCCCTTCAGGTTGGGACAAAATGGGTTTAGGGACTGATTTCACTCCGCTGCGCTCTCTGTTGTTTGGGATCCACCCAGATGAGGTTTGCGCGAGGGTGCAGGGGACGAAGCGTTTAAAGGAGTCGGAGAACATTTCAAAGCAGATCTATGATATCTGACCCCATACTGTCATCGCTCGGCTCTGTTGCGAGCGCGTGCGCTTGCTGGTACTCCCGCCTTCCCGCCAATAGAAATGAGGCGTACTAATGTGTGTTTATGTTTCACCTTTGAGTTTAAATGTGTGTGTGTGTGTGTGTGTGTGCAGTTTGTAACGGCATAATCCCGTAACAACAGGTTGGTCCGAGGCTTTTTGCAAAGCAGCCACCACATCTCATTCTTCACATAAAACAGCAGCAAAAACATGCAGCAAGATAGATAGAAAATAACCAAACATGCTCTCACGCACACACACACACACACACACACACACACACACTCACACACATGCTATAGGTCTAAGTACTCCAGCCTAAAAACACATTACTTGGCATGCATGTATTCATGTGCGAAGCATGTTACATCATCTATCGTCGCATCGGTTCGCACCGCAGCGACCAATCACAGCCGCTATCAGGAGGCGAGAGAAGCGTTTATTGGACCGCAGAGTTGAGGAGTGAAGCGGTTTTCAAAATAAGACACCACCACACACAGAGGGGACAGTCCATGATAGCAAAAGACAATATCTACTTCATTAAAAAAAATTCACACGACACACAACAGTTTATTTACTTTGCACAAAAACAGTCAACCCCCGTTTGGAGTTAAGAGGGGGGGGGGGGGGGTGCAGCGTGTGCAGCATGCTGAAATTCAGATGAGGATGAGGATGGAGAATCACAAAATGACACGAGGCACGACAAAGAGCCACGACAACGCACATTAACAGCAAGTTGTATAACTTCCTGAACAGAGAGGAGGGGAACCTGTCAGCATGCACGCCGGTAACACGTTCAAGGACTGACGGACACGTGGAGAGGAAAGAAATAAAAATGGACAAAAAAACAAAAACAACATGCCCCTTTTTTTGCATTCCAAGGCCATTCTCTGAAGCTTCAGTGGGACTCTGTGTGTTGTTGATGTTCCGGTTATAATGCTCATTTGTAAACGCTCACCGCTTCTCTCTGACGCAGAGAAAATGCGGCCACGTCAGGGCCAGCCACTGTGTGGTGTAAGCCAATTGTCCAATCATAGTAAATAACTGTAAATAGGATAAGTAAGTGGAATAACACTCCATTAAACCAAAAAACAAAAGGACAGAAGTACAAAGAACGCACTGAGTAGCGTGTTTATCTGCTCTACTGTAAGCTGCGAATGTTAGCGTGTCCGGCTAACTAGCTTACTGCTTACAGCAGTAACCCAGTGTTGCCGGTGCGTTTCATGCTACATTATTTTGTGGGGTTTCAAGTTACATTAAAAAAAACAACAACAAAAAAAAAAGCCCGCCCTGGAGGCTACTGTATCAGAGTTTAGGCTAACGTTAGCTGCTCCGCCCTGCGTTTGTCAAACACATTCTAAAAGCCTTTCCTCTTGTCAAGCTAACATGCTGTTTAAAAACTAGTTCTGCACTCGAATGCAAGAGCGCGTCGCTTCTTCTTTTCGTCAGCTGGTGAGGATGCTGACTTTTTCCTCTGGCGCGCAGCGTTAGCTTCGGTCCTTTAGCACGATATCACGTATGTAGCCACCAAGTGCACGTTAAAGAACCTTTTACAGGTTTTGTTTCAAAACGAGTCCGCTGGCGACGCTTTAAAGTCAGCCGGAGACGTGTTTCAACACCAACTCATGGAGCTGATGTTAGCATAGTTAGCCAGCTAGCTACAGCTGATGAACTCTGCTGGCGACAGTTGCCGTGTTCAAGCCAGCAAAAATAACTGAATCGTTTGTCTACCACTGGCATTTCGAGTGGTACATCTGCCATCAATATCTTTGCAAACTGCATATGTACCGTGCATGGACAGAAAGCTTGACAGGCGTAGCAACAGTAACTAAGGGAGGTGGGGATTAGCCAACGGTCAATTACAACACATTAGAGCGCTTGAAAGCTTTTTATTTTACACTCTGCAGCTCGTGATGACAATGATTTCATGCTCCTTATGGTTTATGGAAGGGCCAGACTCGGCAGGAAGGGATGAAAATGTAAAAAACACCAGTTATTGTCCCACTGAGAAGTTTCTTATTCTTATGGTGGGTTGTTTTTTTTAAGTTTTTTTTATTCTGAGGCCTTTGTGAGAGAACACACGGCCTATACAATACAGTTTCTACATTCAAGGTTTGACTCAGGCTATGAGTCAAATCGGTAAAAGTGCTTTAACCTCTTTAACCAGCAGGAGTTTCCAATTAAACTGAGGTCTGTGATTGGATGATTGATGCGTGGATTGACCAGCTGCTGCCCATCTGGGCTGAAAAGGTCTCACCTCATGAATTTCTTGGGTTCGGTGGGAGGGGTCGGCGGGGGAAGAGGTTTGTTGGAGTTGAGTTCAAGGTGGTGGAGGGGGGAGTTGGGGATGGGCTCTAGGCGACTGGGCTGGGCTGGGGGCGGGGGTGGAGGCTGTGGGGGCTGCCCACTTCCTGAACCTGCCACGCCCACGCCCATACCTGCTGCCTCCATAGCCCTGACATTAGCAGAGCTGCTGAATCTGCTGGCTGCTGTTTTCTCATTCTTTCGCTTTTGCTACACAGAAAAAAAAAAAGAAAAGGAGGGGCATGGGGGTCAAAAATGGAGCAAAAGGGAAGTTTGAAACAAAATAATAACAAAAGATAGGAAGAAATGGAGGGGAAAATAGGGAAGATGGAGTACAGGAAGAGCCCTAGAGGTCGTGACAGTCCATCCAGTGCGAGACAGGAAAAGAGCAGCGTGCTAACTTGAGCATATTTAAAATGTTGATCGAAGCGGAGCGAATGGATCAATCTGAAGACTGGCGTCACTCACTCCCAGTCTTAAAGCAGCACTCGCTCTGAGCAGAATGGAAGTTCAGATGAGGAGAGATGTGTCAGAGCAGAAAACATCTCACACTAACAAATGGCTTGGAAAGCAAAGGAAAAGCTGGAGGAAAAAGTCAGGAGGAACCACGCACAAACACGTGATAAATAAAGGAAAGACAACACACACACACACAACACATATACAGATATGTGGAAGGAATACATGTAACAGCAAGAACAAAAATACTGGAAGTTATAGAACCCGAGAGACGGTGTCAACAGTTATATATTGATCATGCGGTGGGGATCATTCGACTCAGACACACTGTGAGAAATGAGATATCATGTTTTTCAGGAGCACTGGGAGCTTTAAAGGCCCTGAAAACACATTTTCTCAAACAGATTCTTATTATGAGCAAAGGGATCCTACACAACCACACAATCTTCTGCCAAAGTTTGAGCAGGTTTGGTCATTCCACTTTTTTTTTTTTTTTGTGCTCTTCTCACTGGTATGAAGTGGGCGGGGCTCAGTTGGGAAAACGTGATGTCGCGTCCTTCCATGCAACCAATCGGGATTTTTCAACGTTTCAATCAAAATCCGATGGCAGTTGTGAGGGTATTTGGTTACTTTGCCAAGCCAGTTGTCCAATCATTAGAGAGTTTTGAGTGTTTAAACAGCTTTAATCATAAATATTGTTTTTGTTCATCAATACAAATATATCATTTTAAGTAATGACTCACTTATTTAAGGTTTTCAGGGCCTTTAAATAACGTCAATCTACATTTCTTTAGCTCGATTGACTTACAAAAAAAGCAGTAGAATCCCTTTAGTTTCGAGATTAAATGCCACAATTTGGTCAATGGGACACTCTTTCATTTAACATGAATGAATTAATCCAGATGAAGTTGCTGATTGTATATAGTTGGCGGATTCAAGATCCTAGTCCTTGCAGTGCATTGAATTTTATATCACTTTTTGAACTGTGACACCTTTGGTGAATTGCTGTAAAGAAGCGAGACCTTGGTAGGTACAACTGTTAGCCTCCTTTTCATACCAGTGGTGCTGCTATTTAACGAATGAAAAAAAAAAAGAAGAAAACCCACCACATCTCCCTTTAATTGTGTTGTCTCCTGTCCTCTTTCACCGTCCTTGGCGACATTGTTTGTGGTAAAAAGAATAAACTTGTTAAATTGATTTTTCCATGGCCCTTTTACCGTCTGCCATTGCTGTAAACTCTGAACGTTTTAGCTGTTTTCACTGGAACATCATGATCCTGTCTGCTGCTGTAAAAACAACTTCAATTTGTGTTGTTGTGGCGTAAAGCAGCGCTGCAGATTTCCTGCTCCGCTCAACCTTGAAACGCTCTGTTAGAGGCCGACAGTCTCCTCACAATGGTCTTGTTTGTTAACAGCAATTAGGGCAGCGTTTGAAAATTACTGTGGTCGTGATTTCACGGTTGTCACAGTGCAACAGCACCTTTTTAAAAGGCGTCAGCAGTGATCGTTCTTCTGATCGATCAGCACCGACGGACGCTGAAATGAGATGGAGTGGATATCATCTTTGCTATGTAGTAAAGTAAAGCAACAGGCTTATCAGAGTGCCCCTGTGTGTGGTGTGTTACAGCATATCTGGGCCTACCTTAATGAGCGGGTTGATAACTCCTACGTTGGGACTGGCGTTGAACACTTTGTTGAAGTTGGTCTCCCTGTTGACAAGTTCCAGCTGGTAGAACTTCTTATCGTCCTGGAGGAGAAAACCACGTTAGCTGACAGCCAGAAAGGTTGTGTGAGACTCGAGGGACTGTGAAAACCACACATTTAATGAGCTCTTTTTGAGAGGGGCGCACACTTGACGCTGCAGATTCCTGCCTTCATGGAAACCGCTTCAGGGCATTCATTCTAACCATTTTAAATGTCCCCCAGCTCTATAAATTTGTCTCCCTATCTGGATTTGGGACCTGAAAGTTACCTTTTAAGCGCCCCTTACCTCAAAATGACTGCAGACTCTGGATGTCAGACACAAGCCTGTGACTCAGAAACCTCTCAATGGCAAACAGCCCCGCACCGTGACAAATTGTGAGCTGATTTATGAAGTCGCCTTCGTGTGATTAGTGAAGTGGAACCGCAGTAGCCTTGTGCTATTGTCAACTGTGTCCCAGACACACCCAAACACAGTGTTAATGAGGTGAAGCACGTTGGATCTCAAACTGTCTGAAAGGCAGAAAGTAAGGTCGGCCATGACGATGTGAAACGGATAAATAGTCTTTAAACAAAGCTTCAAATAAGATGTAATTTCAAACTTGAAATCATGTAGTCCTTGACCATTTTACTATTACTATTACAACTAGATTACAAGACTTGTTACTACTATTTCTCAGTTAAAAGTTGGGTAGACAGGTTACCAGGTTGTTGGAAATAGTGGCATTGTAATCATGCTTGATCTCTGTTTAATCAGCTGTTTTAAAATTGCTTAGCCATCACAGGTTTTGGCCTTGAGTGGTTTTCATCGTGCCTTTCAGTCGGGCTCATGGTTTAAGGTACCCCCTAATTAAATGTGGCATGCCTCAGGGCTGTATCTTAGGTCCTGTCGTATTCTCATTAGTATATTTTAGGGTCAAATAATCAAATAAGTCGTATAAGTGTCTCTATTACATGGATGCCATGCAAGACTTCACACCACCTTGGTCACTAAACTGAAGACCTGGATGACAATGGGTACTGTATGTCCCAAAAATATCGCCGGGAAAATGAGTACAAATTTCAAATTTGGTCATTTCCACGCAGTCATACCAGGCCTGTCTGTAAGCTTTAAAGGAAGGATGTTTAATATTTTGGGAAACGCGCTTATTGGCTTTCTTGCAGACAGCCAGATGAGAGTATCTATGCCAGTGTGGAGCTAAAGCCAGGGGGCGATTAGCCTAGCTTAGCATAAAGACTGGAAGTAGGAGGACAAAAAAAAGCTCACAAATAAACATCTTGTATCTCATGTGTTTAATACGTACCCACGCTTCCTCCTCTCTCTCTCTCTCTATATATATATATATATGACACACATATTACCTCATCAGCAGTTACCTACCACCAGTTTCTTGACTAGAGATTCTCTCTCGGACACCATGTCCTTCAGCTCAGCGATGACCTGCAGATCCTCATGACGACTCTCTCTGTTCCTGAACTTCTCCTCTGTTCCTTCCAGCCTGTAAGATGAGAGACAAAAAAAAAAGAAAATACAAAACCATAAATATTTTGCTCATAAAAGACCCACTGAATCTGAATGAATGAATGAATGAATGAATACCTAAGACAACCCTCAAAACGTCTTCCTGAGGGGAAAGACTGTTCTAATGCAACATCAAATATCAATGACACATTAAAAAGGCCAGCAGTAAGGGCCAGGTGCACTTTGAGTTAAGAGAATGAAATGCATATACTACAGGGAGTGAAAGGACGGGTGAATCATAGGCTTTCCTTTTTCATCAGCTTTTGATCAATAAAACAGTAATTGTCTCCGGTCCCTTCCCTTTCCTGCCCTCATCTCTTCTCATCACAGAAAACCATTAAGAGGGTTGTGCGTTTGAATCAAAAAAACAGAGAAGCGCAGTTCCTCCGGAGGTTGTTTTTGTTCTGTGAGTTATGAGAACTTCACGAGAAAAAAAACAAAACAAAAAAAAAGAACCGTTTTAATGGATTTTTGTTATTTTTTCCGACTGGGCCCTCAGAGAAATCACCACTTGTGTAAAACCTCTGCTTCATTTCACATGCGGTGACATTTTCTCTAATGCAACACATGCTAAAGTTCGCAGAGCAGAATGGGCACCAGAGAAAAACAACAAATCATAAGCGACACTGTTGGCTGGAAAGCGACTCATTTTGTAATAAAACGAAACAAAAAGCCTTTGAAAGCATCAATTTGGCAACAGGAGCATACAGTACTTTCATTTTACATAACGCACTTTGAAATGTTTTTTTTTTCCAGTTTCAGACACTTGTCTTTTAAATGTTACCTAGATATGATGTAAGTCGTCAGTTGACCATTATTTTTTTTTTTATCATATCATTGTGTCAACCTTTTCATTTTATCCACTGAAGTTGTTTATCAACTACAGCTACTGTTGTAATCACTCCTCCGCTTTAAGGATCACATCCTATAAGGTACAAAAACACAAGTTTAAATTAAAACGAGAACAAACCAAAAGCTAGTTTCATTAAAAAAACAAAATACTGCACAATTAAACACTCATCCAGTTCTGTTACGAGCGTCACTTTTTTGGCTGTAGAGGCGAAGCCTTCTCTGCATGTCTAGCTGTGAGCCTATTTCTTGCCAATACGTGTGACGTGACAGTGAGCTAACCAGCCTTTCACTTCCCACACACTGCCAACAGCGCGGCCACTGATGGGGGGGATCTTTGCGACATTTAAGTCGCAGTGTGAAGCCAGGCTTTCACAGAGGCCGAGTACCAGAGCCGCTTGTCTTCGCGATATAACCGTCGTCCCTCCGAGGACCGTCCGCCGCTGTACAGGAGCAGCAAGCGGAGCGCTGCTCAGCGATGCCGACACACACTGATCTGCAGTTTCATCGGATATACTGCCTGCTGCTGTGCTGATCCTTCTGTGCATTTCTGATAGCCCATTCCTCGGGTTCCTCCCGCTTGTCGAACATTTCCTGCAGCTCAAGCGTCAGAATCTCTTTTGCTGCTCGAGCAGTGTCTGCGTTTGGCGGGAAGCGATTCTTTTACAACGAAAATGAGGGCGCATGTTAGCTTAAACTAAGGGTGCTAAGCTTTATGTACAATCATTTGCATTATTTGAACACTTAAAGTAGTATGAAGTGTTTTTTTTTTGTAAGTTTTGGCAAATGTGTTCGCAAAGCCAATGGAGGGCTGATATTCTAGTAAATCATAACGGCCCTTTAAAGCTGCATTAATGCACTTTTTGGCCTCCAAACCCAGCAAAGCAGAACTCCACAACAAGCTTAAAATCACACTTGACATGTTATGGCCTTGTACAGCTGCCAAATGACGCATCAAGCAAACATATTAGCATTCATGCTAACCAGCTCGTCGCTAACTTCGCATGTCTGCTGTTTGGTGCTCGGCAGGTAGCGTGCAGCAGAATAGCGGAGCTTATTCGCTAAAATTGGCGGGAAAAACAAGGCTGACGACAGTGAACAACCCCGAAACCAAAAAAGTAAAATGGCCGGCTCGAGCCAAAAGACGCTACAACGCTCCACAGAGCTGAGAGGAACTGCAGCGTGGCCGGCCTCTACGAGCAAAACCGACTACTGCAGCTTTAAAGCTACTCGCGAGTACATGGTTCTAACTGTGACATTGTAATGCAAGAGGGCAAGAAGTCCCTAACAGTCACTTTGGCCAAGAATCTCCGTCATACGTTTCCAGAGAGCTCATTTGTTCAGCAAAACTCCTCAAATGGAGGACAAGACGAATAACATCTTGTCCCCACTGAGGCTGGTGTTGAGCTCATGATCGCATCCAAATGTTCAGAGGGCCTTTTTTTCTGCTCGATGTATTACGGGTGGTACCAACGGGTATATATATATATATATGTGTGTGTGTGTGTGTGTGTGTGTGCGTACTAGCTGGTTGAACTGTAGCTGAATGTCCTCTGGGCAGGAGCACACTGAGGCCAAATGTTTAGTGACCACCTATTTCATGCCTGACTGCCACAGCATCAGCAACCCTCCACTGAGCAGGAAGCTGGACTGTCAGTGACACATGAAAGGCAAGGCAGTCTGGTGTCACCCACCGGCATTCATCATATTTTTTTTTTGGGGGGGGGGGGGGGGGGGGGGGGTTGTCTAAGATCACAGTATTTCCAGGGATTGCGCCTGCTGTTGCTCTGCTTATATGCAAGCCATCAAATTGATTTTCTTCAACACAACCTGCTGGGGGGGGGGGGGGGGGGGTTGTCAGTATAAATGTCAGTAGTAGTGCACCAAGGTGTTAGTGCTGGAATCTAATATGACCCAAAACTGACAATGACTGATGGTCAAGGGTGTTTCATCATTTTCTGCCATTGCTGCTGCTGTTACTGGCAGCATTAGCACACTCACTGCGCTACATGCTACGCTTTGTTTTGTCATGTCAACGATTCTCCCGATTTGCAAAAAAGATTTGCCAAATTAATGCCCTCAAAGGACGCGAACTTTAACTGTGCAACTCCTTCTCCTTTCTCTGCTTTCATCTCCATTTCCGCTACATCTGATCCTACTAGCAACCCACAGGCTGACGACATCCACTGCTGTGGCGGGGTGTAGCTTAGCAATATAGCAATATGACTCAACGAATGTAGAAAGTTCAGTTCGCGAATTATTTACTTGCCCAGTCTGTTGCTTTAAGACCTGCTCATTGATACTGTCACCACCGCGTGAGGAGGGTCGCCACTGGGAACAATGGAGGCGGCAGCAGCAACCACTCACTGCCTGGAAGTATCTTAATGCTAATTCAGGCATTATCATACGAAAACAATACACACGGATTATGCAACTCGAAGTGACTATTAACAAACATCGAATATGTATGAAGATTTAAATTCCACATCTTTCCTTTGATAAAGCCGTATAAGTGCGATAATGCACGCTGAGGTGGGTGAATACAATCAATAATGGACAATAATGGACGAGGACCTGTCCCCCTGTCAACTCTGTTTTTGTGTTCTTGTGATAGAAAACCGCATTAAGAGGACAGTAGTGGTGAAAGACAAAAAGAAGAAGAAAACATGGAGAAAGTTGTAAAAAGTCTCATTGGGAGGCTTTGTCCCACATTAACAGCAACACGCAAACCTCATCAATCATTTACGGCCTGTATACAGACAGACAGCAGAGGCAGTAAAGGCAGCAGAGTAGTATCTATACATGCCAGAGACAGCTGCATCTCTTAAAGGCCTGTGTGATTTGCGCAGTGTCCCCTGCGCCCCGTCCTGACGAGATTCCCACAAACCACAGGAACATTTCCCACAACTTTCTTTGTCACGATGAATTCGGCCCACCTGAGAAGAAGTAAGTGTCTTGGGTGTTTGCGGGTTCCCTGCTTGGTATCCAGAGAGTCTTGGTTAATCTCGCAAATCTCGGGAAAGCGAAAGCATTTGTTGCTATGGTTACCTGCAGCGTGATTTTAACGAACACTCGCAAGCTGGAATACTGCGGCTGTGGCGACGAGCCGCATCTCCAGTTGGCATGACGACCAAAACGCAGCGCACGCACTGTAACCCACGCACATGCTCCCTAACTCCCAGGCCACCAGCCAATAAGGCGCAGTACAAAACATTTAAATATTCATGCAACTTAAATGGTGGAGCGTTCTCAATGGCTGTTTGGGGGAGAGGGGCGAGGCTGTCGTCACCACGGTGATTAATCAGGTGGGAAGGGAACGGGGGCCGCCGGTTGAGACAGATCTGTGTTTTAGTTAATTAGCGGGAAGGCGGGTCATCTCTGGGGAGCGGCCTCTTTACTGGGTAAAGTGAAGAAACCACCAGAAAACGGAAAGTGCTGACCATTAAAGTAAACTCGCTGTGCTAAAAGCAACGCAGAAAGGAGACGGCATGGCCGCGTGTTTGGTCTGTAAACCTACTTCAATGTACACAGAAGTCTGCAGATGTTTTATGACGTTTTGCCTCGTTGGTCAAATCAAGGCTTCACAAACTTGTTTTTTAGTCGGGTTTTATTCAAACATCACCCTCTTTATAGTGTTAGTGTTACAGTGTGGCTCCTTAACTCTCCCCTCTGAGGAAGACTGTGAAACATGTTTGAAATCTCTGGGGAAAAAAAAAAGCTAGTACGAGTCCCATGGATTCTTCCCCTCTCCTGTCACATTTTCTGGATTTAAATGTTCTATTTATCATTTTATTTCAACTCTCTGCTCGCTGCATCAGCATCTGTCAATTGTCCCACGACCCTCTTCACATATAAATCTTGTGTAACACTGCGTGCGCAGTGACAAAGTTTCTTCAAAAACTGCGCATTTGTTGCAACCAAACATGCTCTATTGGGATGAGCGCCGTATTTAGTCCAGCAGGTGGCGCTTTTCTCCCAGCTGAGTCGAACTAAAAAGGAGGTCAGCTCTGAAGAAGGATGCTAGCTCGCTGCACACCTCCTGACACACACACACACACACACACACACACACACACAGGCAGCATGTGATGCACAGCTTTCCATACGTCTGTTCTTTCTTTGTCTCGCGCCCGTCTGTATCTGTAGTACTCTTCCTATCTCTCCAACTTCCTCTTGAGGTTTGGTTTGGTTCATCCCCCTCATGACTTGGCATCATCCACTGCCCACTGGCCAAAAAAAAAAACCTCACTTCTGTCTTTTTTTTTTTTTTTTTCTTTCTCCATCCACCCTCTGAATCTCTGAATCTCACCTGCAATCATTCATGTCACATCCCATACACGCTCAATTCTCCTCCTCCTCTGCAGCTGGAACCTCAACACACAGCGTCCCCAGCGGCTTTGTCTCATATTCTTTCACTCTGCAGATGCACGGTATTCGACAGTAGCCTCACACTATCATCATCCATAATATGAATCAAAGAAGTTCATCTGATATGAACGTTGCAGGAGCCCGACCATCCGAGGGGGGGGGGGGGGGGGGGGGGGGTGATCTCTGAGGCCCAACGCTGTGATCCTCCATCACTGTCCTAGACTGTTTCAGAGTCAATCGAATTGTTTGCAGACATCAGAGAGAAGACTCGGAACTAGCGCGCGTGGTGAACGATTCTGATGTTCTTACAGGTTCCCCACTAGACGCCAAACTGGTTCCCAGTATCTTAGTTGACGATGGGCTTCACAGGAAGACTGGGATAACAAATGATAATCCCTGCCTGGCACACTGCACGATAACATAACCTGCTATTCATATTCATTCCACTAACTCAGATGTTTGGGTTTAAGAGGGATCTTACATATTACATACAGCCACACCGACCAGTCCAACCAACGAGGCATGGGCAGCCACCGCTTATAACAGACAGGGCTGTGGCTACCGCTGACAGCGATGAGGCTGACTGTATTTAGACAACGAACGTGAAGCGTAAACGGAACAAAGGGAACATTAAGAACATTATCCCGGCAGGCAATGTGGCAAACAGGAGAGCACTTGGTGAGACAAACGTATAACTGAACAGTTCGACTAATGAATTTCATTTAATTTTGGTAGTTCGTCAAAATCCCCGGCAACGGCACGCCGACAGAAGCCACAGTTTAATTTTGGTGCGCTTTCGGCAGATGAGAAGAGATGTTTTCATTTGATGCTTGATGGATTTTTTTTTTTTTTTTTTTTTTTTACTTTTCTTAAAGGGCGACGACACATTCAAGCGTCTCTGTCAGAAAAGTGGCGCGCTTCGTCTGTGGTTTCTACTTTTAATCACAGACTCCACATCCAGCGCGCATAAAGGCACAACACGCCACATGCATATGGGATCAGGAGCACCAGCCAATGTTTCTCTTCTGATTTCATGGAGTCATTTTTTTATCTTTTTGTGTTTTTCTTTGTTTTGAAAATGGAATACATTGTTTCCAGAAGAATGCGGCTCAGGTGCAGCCGGGGGGGGGGGGGGGGGGGGGCGCGGCGGTAAATCTCTCTCTCGGCGCTGCCTTTCATGGGGAGCCATGGTTTCGTCATGCACCGCCGTGCTCGGTGCAGCTGTTTATAACGTATGACACGAGCGACATGATTAACTGAGACGAAAATAATTCCTCACAGCCGCCTCCTATTTCTGCTGCACTCCACCTGACGCATCTGAAAATCAAAGTAATCTGCGTGGATGCACATATTCCTATGACTGTGAGTGTGTTTAGATGTGCCCCAATTGTCTATACGATGCAGTGATTTTGTGGACAAAAAAAAAAGAGCATTTGATCATCTGCTTGACTAGAGGAGAGGGTATGAGCAAGTGTGGAAGATGTGGAGGAAGGGAGTTAAAATCTGTGGAGGATAAAAGAGAAAGCGGGAGTGTTCAGGCAGGTGTGAACGCCTCGTCTGATATCCTCCCCAGAGAAAACATGTCTGTTGTTTTAAGCCTCCACTTGGCACCCGGCGACACGCCATTACATTATCTAGGACGAGTAGGTTGACCTGCGCACGCGGCGATCATGAGTTAAGAATTAGATAAATGTTGTTCTTCGGAGCCGCAGACCTCCACTGTCGCATAGCAGTTTGACAGGCGCACAGCGCGTTTGCGGGATGTACATACAGTATCTGAAGGGCGGAGATCTTGTCTTTGAGCACTTCCTGGGCTTTGTTGAAGTCGGACAGCATGTTCTGCGTCTCTCTGCTGTGGACGGCGCTCATTTCGGCGAGCTCCCGCTCGTGCCTCTTCGTCAACTCTTGCTCGTGGGCCCTGAGGAGAGAGAAGGACGAACGGTCAAGAACGCTGCAGCTGCTGATTCGTACTACACCGTGAAGATGCTCCGACCACAAGTTAAAACTGGTTGCAGCCTCTCTTAGTAAGTGGCCGTGGTATTAGAGTGATAACACACTCTGAGGTGTCCTGATATAGAAAATAACACAAAAAGACCCACTTTGCAGTGGTGGAATAAGCATTCAGAACCTTTACTTAGGTAAAAGTAGCAATTCAATGATGCAAAAATGCTCCATTACAAGTGAGTCCTGCATTAAATATCTGCTTAAGTCTTGAATCTGTGTAGTGTTTGTCTTATCATACGTTATATTATCGGATTATTATTACAGATGTATGTACGCTGCATTTTAATATGAATAGTTTACTTTAAGACAATGCATCACGTTTGCTATGTTCATTTAAAGGTTTTTTTTAAAATAACATTTTCAGTAAAGTAACTACGGCTGATTCCCTCTGAAACTGAGTTAAGTATAAAGTAGTATCAAATGGAAATACTTGAGCACAGTACAAGCACCTTACAGTACTACAGTGACTTTCAGCCACTAACAAGGCTTTCTTTACCTGTATGTTTCTTTGCATATAAGGGAACACATATTTTGCACTGGACACTATAAAATGATCATTACAAGTACAAAACCGACAAACAGAGTAAAAGCATTTTCAAAACCACCGTCCAAAACGTCTTTGGTGGCCCGGGAACAACACGCATTTTATTCATATATTTTCTGAACGGGTGACATTTGCCTTTAAGACTCAATCAGGACCTCCAGACTCTCCTTCTCCGTCCGTCCCTCCCAGGGGGAGCGAACGTAATGAATTGCTCCACAGAGGAAACGTTGGTGAGATTAGAAAAGCAAGAGACAGAGTGAATTCCTGGAACATAATTGCATGAAAACATACGATGGATATGATTATGATAGAGTAGGACTTCTGAGTTTGATCTAAATAGCAGCAGAAGACAATAAGATAACATGACAACGCACCTAAAAACAAATGAGGGATGACTTTTAAGTGCAAAACATGACGTACCGTATGTATACTTGATGTACACATAATGTCAAACATATACGTAAGAGCGGAATCAATTCTTCTTCTTCTTCTTATCAAATATGTTCAATTTGCAAATGTAGAAGGTTTTGCTGCGGGAAGGAAAGGAGCTAAAGGAGGAGGAGGAGGAGGAGGATGATGGAAAATGGGAATAAAAGACGATAATAATTAAATGAGGAGGAGAAAAGGGCTGATGAAAGGGAAATGTGAGGGAGCGAGGGAGGATGGAGGAGAAATGTGGATGTCTGTCTGCCTCTCACTCTGACTGGGCCAACTCTCCCCGAGGGGCGCACATCTTATCTCTCTCCGCTTCCTCTTTATTTATTTATCAGCCTATTTTTATCCCTGTGACCAGGATTCAGACGGGGAGGTTACGTAACAGAAGGAGAAATGTGCTGCGCATGGGCCTGCCAGCACACAGAGAGAGAGAGAGAGGGGGGGGGGGGGGGCGCATATATATACATGACAGGCTAGCAGCGCATGACTTAACGCTAGAGAATAAAGCGCCATGGGAGCAGTCGTCAAACCTACACACCTGCAGAAAAAAACCTTCTAACACACACACACACACACACACAGAGAAATCTATAGATTGATTGTAATGAGTAGCTGGACCACATTAGCCATACAGCGTTCTAAAAAATTCATAACATGCCACAGGGAACAACGTGATTATAGATTCCAGTTTGCTTTTACCCTAAATAACCTTCACATCTCCTGATCAATGGGCTCCTGATACTGGTCTAGAGAGAGAGAGAGAGAGAGAGAGAGAGAGAGAGAGAGAGAGACTGATTCGGGCTGTTCTTTCTCCCTCTCTTTCATCTCGGTGTGTTTTCATCAGGACCGGCGCAGAGTAGGATTGCAGAAACTATCGTCATCCCAGTATAACAAGAGAAGTCAAATTCAGCAGCATGTACTGATGACAGGGGCCACCAAGAGTACAAAGGGTTGAGTGTGGGCATTTGTGTGTGTGTGTGTGTGTGTGTGTGTGTGTGTGTTCTTTTTGGGTGTAGATGTCAAGGCTGTCCTGATATGCGTCGTTAATGATCTAAAAGAAACATTGGGAGAAACACTCTTCTTCATTGTCTTTCTGAGAGTGAGACGAGCAGATCGATACCACTCTCGTGTTTGTACGTTTAAATATGGAGCTGGAGCCAGGGAGGGCGATTAGCTTAGCTTAGCTTAGCTTAGCGATAAGACTGGAAGCAGGGGGGAAACAGCTAGCCTGGCTAACCTTTGTTTAATCCACACACAGACAATCATGTACAAATGGCACCCGAGGCGCTGCACAGAGGTGCTAACTGGGAGAAATAATTCAGTTTGAAATTTGACATTCCTGTTTGTGTACGGCTTAAATTAGTGAGATTTAAGGTGTGTTCATACAGAGAACAAAGCTAATTTTTGGCCTCGCATCAATTGCTCGAATTTGACCGCTGGACTGCTTGATTTGTTTCTCCCAAAACAGCCGATGTACCAACTGTACGGATGTTAGCTGTAAGCTAGCTCGCAAGTTCTTACGGTTATTTTCCTTCCGGCCTCGCTCTCTCTGAAGTTGAAACATTTCGTGCCGTCGCGTCTTCGCGTCATTCGCGGAACTCGGCAAACAGCAAAGTTAGCCGTTATCCCGACCTCCAGTCTAAGCTAAGCTAAGCTAAGCTAAGCTAAGCTAATCGCCTCTCAGAAAGTTACAATTACTGAAAACTCTGAGAAAGTATTAAATTACGAACAAAAAGTCATCATACTAACCATGCTATTGGACAGGTGAGTGAGCTAAGGCTAATGATGAGCACTAAGCGCCACAGGTGGAGCCAGAACATAATAACACCACCACATCATAAGTGCAGAGTGCCAAAAAATGGAGGCAAAGAAAAAAACTAAAACAAAATAAGGAACTCAAGGACCACCACTCTGAATTCATGAGAGAAATATTCAGCAGTTCGGTTGCCAGGTTACAGTGTTATGTGCTGCTTCCTGGGCTTTGGTGGTGGATGTGCATGTGTGTGAGATGAGGATGCAAAGTCCAAATGTGCGTCCATGAATATTTCAGAGACAAAATCTGACACACAGAAAAGAGACAGAGACAGAGACAGAAAAGAGACACTCATTCTAATGTGCACGATGGCACATGCTGTCTATTGCGATAACTGAAGACGCGACAAATGTAAAACAAAATGAGTGTTTTTACTGGGGAGTCTAATCTTAAACGTTAGCAGGAAGTGTTTGAACAAGTTTTGGAGGTCAGTAATAAACCTCCGCTGCCCTCGCCGAGTGTTACGGGACATTACAGGGAATCAAATCAGTAGAGCTGCGAGCTGGAGTGTGAACCAAGGGCTTTCATTTCGGCATTGTATTGTTTTGTTCTCCGCTCCGAGCGCCGAGTCACACCTGATCTGCTGGTTGGCTTCGCTGCGGATCTTGAGCACCTCCTTGCCCTTGAGCTCCAGCTCTTTGGTCAGAGTGCTGATGTTCTCGTTGAGCGTGTGGATCTGGTGGTCCAGCTGAGCGATGTGGTTCTTCCTCCTGGAGACCTCCTCCTGCAGCTCAGTGATCCGGCCCAACAGCTCACGCTCCTGGAGAGGGGTTCGGGGGGGGGGGGGGGGAGAAATAAGTAAAATAAAATCAGTGTTGTTCATTTTCATGGCTTAAAGAGTTGAGGTCACACAGTGTTATTAGATCACCTTCAGGTGCAAACCTCGATCAGACTTTTAAAAATAACTCAAGGAAATACCTATTTCGGTATAATGGTCCGATTTTGAATATTGCCTTTATTGTCAAATAAACGTCAGCTACAATGAGGAAACTTCACAGATCCCTTCGATGATGAGTAATTGTCGTCTCCGCATGTGTGTTTGAAACGCGTCTATTCAAGGATCAACTGCTTCTTATCGACGACAAGGAACCCACAATTAACTGAAATGATTCATCTACAACGAGCGGGTCAAAGTTCCACGCTGAACTGCTAAAAACTGACAGTGAATGTTAACGAATCATTACTGAAGCGCCACTTTACAAAAGGCTTAAATAGAGCAGAAATACACGAGCTTACATTCGGTGGTTATGTGTAAAGAGGCAGTGTTGCAGTGTTGGTGGATAATGCAAAGCAACCCCCCCCCCCCCCCCCCCCCCCCCCGCCCCGCCTCCTGCGGAACTGCTCTTTTCTTCTGAGCTCCACAATGAAACAAAGGATCTGGCTCCTACTAGTCGAGATTTGAAAGTGAGAAAATGAACAAGTGATTTTCTCCGCAGGGTGCCAGTGACTAAAAACTTGTTATAACATCACGCTTTAGAAAGTTGTAATCCTTGAGTCTTTCAGTCCTGGTTGATTAAGACGCTTTTGCTGTTGATATAATCTCATCCAGTTTACAGGATGAAGCTGTAAATATTCGATATATTTCTTATTGTGAACACACAAGTATTGACCGATATACAGTGCTTAACAAATGTATTAGACCACCTGTCATAAAAATGAGAAAACACAAATATTCAATATATATCTGTCAAAAACTTGTTATAAACTAAGAATTATATTGTTATTTATTAGGCAAATAACAACTAAATAGTCCTTATTCACATATATTAACCAGAAATCTTAATATTCTGTATGACCTCCTTTGGCCCTGATAACAGCTTGCATTCTTTGCAACCACAAAACAAATGTTTCTGTTCAGGAATGCAAGTAAATAACTGTAATTTGGCATCTCAATCAAAAAATAATAATGTGCTTTACTATTTTCTTTCTGCTTTTTTTGTAAAACAGTACATTTGAGAATTCATGGATAACAACAATAATCATATTTGAGCATTAAAGAGATCATTTTGATTAAAGAGCTTGGCTTGCACATACTGGTGGATTAACCATTACAGAAACATCAGATATTTTGGTCATCAGCAATACTGTTCATTTAGGGCAGCGGGGGCAAACACCTTACACTGGGTGGTGGTCTGATACATTTGTTAAGCACTGTACATTGTAGTCCTCTGTGCCGTAGAGCTTCAAAAACGATTAGAAACACATCAGTGAGCCACGCTGTTTTGCACTGAAATGTTTCTTAATTACGATGAACCTGAGCACTGTAGTGTATTTTGACTCAATCACTCACACACACACACACACACACACACACACACACACACACACACACACACACCGTCCTACTGCCATAAATACTAACTAGAGCACCAAATGTGTATTAATACCCGGCTGAAAATAGTCCCCAACAAAAACACAACCCAGCTGTTTACGGAAATTACTGGGCATTTCAAAAAAAAAAAAAAAAAAAAATGAAAGTACACACGTGTGACTGGTTTGTAAAGATGTACGTCTTCAGCAGGGACCAACAAATGGACTACGAAAAGTGTTCATTTAGGTTTAGACCTTTTCCTTCAGGAAGCCATTACTTCTCTCAGCCCCCCCTTCGCCAAAACCAGAAGGAACCAAAGTATCCGGCACATTGTTGGGTCACTCGATCTCATTTTAAAAAGTGTTTTGGTCTGAGTTTTACCTGCCGAGGGTCTAAGGACTCAAATGTTGTTCATAAAGTGACAGGACTGTGCAGGACTCTTTGGCACCTGCGAACACGAGAACTTGACATGAATTAAATGAAATCACTCTGTAGGATTTCAAAAATTATTATTTTTTTTTTTTTGTTGCCACATTGCTCATTATGATTAGAGACTTGACTGAAGAGGCAAAGACATGATCTGAAGACTCCCAGTCGAGGGCCACTTAACTCCATCACAATTAGATTAAATATTGTCGAGTTATTGTCCACTAATGATTCCCCACTCTGCAAAAATCCCATTCCACTTGCCTCGATAACAATTTGTGCCAAGTGCTATGCTCATATATCCAAAAGCCATAATCTTCTCTAATGGCCTCATAGTCACAGACTCCCGTCTCGCTATCTGTCTCCATCTGAGTCCCCCCCCCCCCACCCCCCCCGCACTTTCAATTTGATGTCTTTGGCTGATTTTCGCCGTCAATAAACCTGGCGGCGCAATTAAGCACAATGGGGACATTGCAGATTCATCTTTGATGACTTATTTGCTCATTTCACTCTCCGTCTTGTCAAACTCCGGGCTTCGTTCTGGGGAGAGAGGAGGCGCAAAAGCATAAAACAAACAAACAAACAAACAAGCAGGGGATGAAAAAATGATTAAAAAAAAAAGCTGGCAGGATAAAAGACAGGAACAAAGAAGGAAGAAAATAAAGCAAAATTGGTTCCTTTCAGCGTCGTCAGGGCGATTTTAAGGGCATGTGTTGCATTGGGGCTTTTTTTCTCTCCAATGTGTAATCTAATCAAATTACAGCAGCTTTCTCTGTTGCGATGTGCACACTGATGGAGGGCTGGCGTGAGCGTGCTGCGCCTGTCACAAACAGATAGCGTTAAATAAGCAAACAGCACCGTAAAAAGGGGGGAACGTGTGCACCATTTCTTTTTTGCCGGTCCCTCTCTCTTTCTCATTTCATGAAGTCTTTGAAAAATAAATAAAGTTGTTCAAATATTCATCGAGCGAGGACATTAGCCGGGCCAAATCTCTGGACTGAATTAGAGTGTGATTTCCTGATCTACTGAAAATGGGGGAAAAAAAAGAAAAAAGAAATAAATGATTTAAGATGACGGGTGGAGGTTTCATGGATGTCATCATCCATCCAGTATGACTGATGGTGTATTAAATAATTGTTTAGCACTACACTGCGGTCCTCTACGGATCACCATTGATGTGATTGTGTTTTTCCTATTAAGATTGTGATGTTTATCCTCAGTTTCATGGACACCTCTACTGCTGCACTGTCACTAAATGACAACCCACAGGCCTTTACCGTCTGTCAACAGTTGGCTCGATCTTCTGTGACAAACCGAATAATCCTCTGGCTTGAATTTAGTCCAACTTAAAGGCCCCGATTCAGCTTATTAGTGTGAGTGATGGGGTCCCACATCGACACGATTTTCTGCCAAAGTTGGAGCAGCATCAGTTAGCTCACGTGGAGGATTTCTGTATTTCTTTTCTACGTGCTAGAATTGAGCACCAATCAAATCGATGAAGATCACGACGCGTCTCGATCAAAGAAACTAAACATGATTTTATGAATGCTTTGTGCATTAACGATAACATTTATGTTTCTGGTTTGTTTGTGATACTACGGGAAGCACAACTCATTCATTCTGAAACCAAAAAACCTTGAGAGAAATACGTTTTCAGAGGCTTTCAAGTTACTGCAGAGTGGTAAAAATGTCTTGGTCGCTCTCAGGCGTGCCCATTAACGAACACCTTGACTTCCAAAATCCATATCATCCCAAACCACGGCCGCACATTCAACGCAAAAACAAGAGAGAGGGGAGGAAAAAGAACGATGGTGGTGAAATATTAAAAATACCGGACTGAGACGGAGGAGGAGACGACAGCACTTCTAAGTCACTTCAGATGAGATGATAAAATCATTTCAGGTTCAGAGTGGAACAAACAGAACGAAAGAAACGCTTTGTCACAAACACTAAAAACGACCTCAGAAATAGAAAGATATCATATAAATAGAACAGAACAGATATTGGATGTCAGGAGATACTGATAATTGATCGGACCGCTCTGTTGGATCAAGCAAGTCGAGAATCTCCAGGGAGACAGATAGAGCGTGCACACACACACACACACACACACACACACACACACACACACACACTTCATCAGCCTCTTCCTCCCCGTCTGCTAAGTAATTGGAGGTATAAAAACATTATTTAACACAGCGTGACGACTGTCTGCTGTGCCGCCGCCACCGCCGAGCTCTTCCACTCTGATGACTCAACTCAGGAAGTTTCAGTTGACGTGCCATTAGGGCTCCGGCGTAGTAAACAAGGAATTAATGTAAACACAAACTCTCGGTGTCTCTGCCTGTACGCTGTACAAATGCAGCATATTTTAGCATGAATAAGTCATTAAATGAGACCTGGCGGTTTCCTACACTGTAGATTTTGCACCAAAAGGAAATTGACTCAGTGGGTCACAGTTTGCCTGAAATCTGCTGGATTATTTTAAAGGGAGACAAACAGAACTCCTAATAGCAGATGGTAAAAGGACAGAAAGGATAAAGTCACTTTCATTGTTAGGACGGCCAAACGGTGACCCGCCCGAGACACGTAACACAACTGCAATGTTCCCAATTCAAATCCTTTGTTGCGCGTCGTCTCGTCTCTCTACGCCCTCGCATCTGATGTCTGATTCTCTGCTGTAACCTCTCACAAACAAACAGTCGGCCGATTTCAGGGAATAGAAATCGGGACGTGATTTTTGGTTCGCTTACAGAATTTAGATTATGTAAATATGACCAGTGTAGGCACTTCAATACTACTGTACAAAAAAAAAAGCGTTTATTGGCTTCTTACTGCCTTGGAAACTAAAGACGAGCGGGACTGATGGTGGAGTGAGGGGGGGGGGGGGTGGTGGTATTAAAGACAACCAGCTGTGCTCCTCTGATAGAACATCTGTATCACAAGGTGATGAGAGAGAGAGCCCATAGTGTTTGGGGTAATTAGTAAGATTTACAAGAGGTGGTAAGAGGGTCGCCTGCCGGGTGGTGTGTGTGTGTGTGTGTGTGTGTGTGTGTGTGTGTGCATCTGTATGTGTGTGTGTGTGTGCGAGCCTGCGGCAGATGTTATGTGAGGCACTCTGGCAACATCATCTCACACAGTCTTCATCCCCATCTAATCTCTGTTTGACAGCCGGCACAGGTATAAACATTAAAAACAAATTTAAAAAAAACCCTCTAAAAAGTCGAAACATCTCAACTATTTTTCTGATCAGCTTATTGATATATTGATCCATGTATTAAATACTGATTCCATATAATCAATCAAATGTACCAAAACCCGTTTTTGATAGCCATTCAATGTGCTTACATTCTGCAATTAGCTCTCTATAAAGCCGTTTTCATTGCTAGTGGCGGAGTCTGCCATTCCCGCACTGGATTCAAATTGCCATTGCACAGCAAACAATGCGGCATGTAATCCAGCGCTTTCTTATCTCATCATCAGCCCCGCTGTTTACTTTTCACCCTTTACACCTTGTCAGAGCTGCATTAATGGAAACCAAACATGCCCCACTGCTGCTGCTTCGCACTAAAAGCAATTTGTTAGTCGTGGGTTAGGCGCTAACGGCGAGCAAAACTACTTGCACTGTACTCTTGACACTGAAACCAGGCCGCGTAAACAGATCCACCAAAGACCAAGTGCCTGCTCGACGAGTGTTTGCTGCCCCCAGACGTCTAGGACCTTCAGTATTAACTTGGCTGAAATCCGATGAATCATAACTTTGAGCAATCAGCTGTGGGCAGCTTCACTCCAAACATATCGACATCACAAACAGCTTTCTCAATTTCTTATCAGTAAAACCCGGGGCTGCGTATCACGTTTCGGTCTGGTGTTTTTCACGCCACAATAGCTTCCTTGGAGACTGTGGGTGAACGTGTGTAATAGTGCGAAAGCCTATTCAGAGGTGTGTCTGCATATCTATTCCGATCACACGATCACATCACGCCGGCCGCGAAAGAAAGAGGAACAGGCTGGAATGTTTTGTTTTTTTTGGGAGGATTCATGCTTGACTGGGAAGTCATTCATCGCAGCAGCTTTGTGGTCAAGCGACGAAAGCATCAAAACAGAGGTGGTGATGAATGCTCCGAGTACTAATCCACCGTGAAGACATGAGTTTTCTGTGCGTGCAGCTGTAAAGTTTTGATCATGATAAACTGGTCATCAAGTCCTCACCTGCGTCCGGTTGTTCTCCAGTGTTTTCTCCAGCTCCACTTTAGCAGCAGCTGACTCCTGCTGGTGGGTCTGCCTCAGGTGTTCGATGGCCGACGCGTGGATGTGGTTTAACTCTGATCGCAGAGAGGCTGAGGGAGAGGTGGGGGGGGGGGGGTGTAATGGAAGAAGAGGACACAAGAAGTCATATTTCATTTGCGCAGAAAGAGAAAACACAGCTTGTTTGTGGATTTTATGGCTTTTTTTATTTTGCACATGAAGCAGAAGTGCCTCGCCTCGCTTTTACCCAAGTGGCCTTTAATCCCCACTCCAATGAACACCTTTCATCGCAAACAGTCTAATGGTTTGAAGGAGTGTGGGGAGGGAACACGCGCCGCTATCAGCTTCCTATTTGAATGTAAGACCAATTGAAAACGGGTCAGAATAAAGATGAGACCGTTTCTGACTGATCGCTGCGGTTTTCTAAAATATGACCATAAAGAGTAAGAAGAAAAAAAACATATTATATTCACATGCACTCCCAACTGTGCGCACACGTTCACACACAAGGGGGGGGGGATAAAGAGATAAAAGGTAATAAAAGGATGTCAGGATGAGGGAGGGGCGAGACAGATGGAAGCGGCTCTCCGGTGTCAGGACCGTGGCATGAAGGTTAATGGAAGACCATTTTTCACAGCGCAGTGCTGGTGTGTTAGCACTAAAAACTGAGATTCCACCGCACTTTGCAGTCTGCCTTGAGACTTTCTGCTGATAATCCCGCTATGTGCTTCGCGAACGCGTTCCGACGTCGCATTGTGCTGTGCACGAACAAACACAGGCAGCACCTTTTGAGTATTGCCTCAAATGCACGCATCGACTTAAGACAGAAAGCGGCGACAGTACAGTCTGCGATGTGGGAGGACGGTAGTTTAGTTTGTGTCCCTGGGGCCCCAAACTAAACTAAAGTTATTACAGAGGGACAGGACTTCCACTGTGGCCCTGATGTCAAAATATCATTCTAGTTTGCTACGGTTGTTGTTGTCCATGACCTACAATGCAGCCAGCGTGAGCAAACGTGAGAATTCGACTGTGTTAATGGGGCGCCTCAATTGCAGGTTCCATAAAACTGCAACAACTATGATCGGATTCCTGTTGCACCAGCTATAAAGTCCAAAGTTAGCTTAGTTACGAAACAAATGTTCACAAAGTGGATATTTAAATTGAAAAAAAACTAAAAAAAACTAAATGACATCTAATTTAAAATGGGCTGCACCTCACAAACAAGTTCTTACATAGAGATTAGCTGAATATTTACACCCCAGGAACTGCCACATGAAACTGCTGTGCAGCTTTCTGAGCTAATGGACAAAGCTAATGTTAGCTTGCTAATAAATGACCTGTTTAGAGCGAAAGAGTAAAAAAAAAAAAAAAAAAAAAATGTAACATGGCCGACACATTCGACGCTTGATAAAATGCTGTTTAACGACGACTAAAACTTTTTTTTATGTTATCAAATTGCACGCCACAAAAACAACAAAGTCTCACAACATCGTGCCAATATCTACATAACCTGATAACGTTAGCTTGGTTAGCATAATTGAATATGCTACTGTGTTACCTGCTAACTCTGACACACACGTTTCTCCATGTTCGCACATATAAATAAAACAGTCATACCTACATTTACCAAAGATTAGCGGTTAAGTTGAATAGATAATTCCCCAACGAAAACTGTAATATTTTTACAGTTGTGCCGCAGCTTGTGGCGCCACAGTGGCTTGCTAGCAAACGATTTGCAGCTAAGACACTTCTTAAATGTTGCACTCACGCTTGGTAAATCACTAGTTTGAAGCTAGCTAGTTACTAGTTGCTACGAACTGAGGAAAAGGAGTCTATATTAAATATGGCGACAAAGCATTACGCTAACTGATAGCTCCTTGTGAGACCATGCCAGGATGGTGCGCTGCCTCCTGTTGGGAAATGTTTTGTATTATTTGCGCCATGTAAAGTCGTGTGCCTTGAGTTCCAGCTGCATCAGGACAGAAACATGAGTGGGGCCTACGTGTTGATCTCAGTCTCACGTCATCATTTACTACATGAGAGGACGGAGATTTTACTTTTCAGTATTTTTCAGTGCACGCTGTGACCGAAAACCCCAAATCTGAGCCTTCGTGAGTCATTTTGTTGGAGAAGAGAATGTGCTAAAAGGTCATAGGAGGGCGGATGTTTAATGCATGTACCCACACACACACACACACACACACACACACACTCTGAGGCCTTACCCAGCATGGCTTTGCCCTCGTCCTCCAGCTCAAAGCGGAGTGTTTGCAGCTCTTGCTCTGACTGCTGTTTGAGCGTCTCGATGCTCTGGCGGTGAGCCTCTCTGAGAGACTGCAGCTCTGCATGGTGATGATGGCGGAGACGCTCCTCCAGGTCCTGTCGGAGAGATCGGGGTGTGGGGGGGTGGGGGGGCAGCAATGAACAAAGAGAGGGCAGGAAAAACAGGGGGAGAGAGAGTGAAAAACAAGAGAGTGGGAGGGCCAGGGGGAGGGAGTGCGAGGAGAAAGTAGGGTAAAGAAGAAGAAGAGGGGGGGGGGGGGGGGAGGAAAATGTGTTGATGAAAAGTTTAAGACGTAGGAGGAGTGGGAGAGAGAAGTAAGAGGGAAGAGAGATATGAAAAATGAAAATGGGAAAGTGTGAGGCAGGGAGAGATAGGGAAGTATTTTAGTATTTTAAATCCCCTACAAGGGCTGAAGGAGAAACTGGCCAATCATCATACATCATGGATGAAACCGCACGCGAACACCAGCCAAGAAGGGAAGAAAACAAACCTATCGACTGTACAGCGCTGGAGAGCAACAGATGTAAGATCGCCTCCTGTCAAAATGCATTGTAATACAGACAACTCCGGATTATATTTGAAGCTAATAAAAGCCGTCCGCTGGCAGTTTCAATGGATTCCTCTGCAGAGCGACCTTGACCGTTCCCAAATTCAACCGGGAGCCACTCCGCTAAAGAGTTTTTAAGAATAAGAAAAAAGGTTGAAGTCACCTTTTTGCGCCAAAATGCATTGTGAGACAACTTTTTACTCAATCAACATCAGTCTCTCCTCGAGTCACACGGAGCAACAGTTGATGTCCGTTCATTTTCTGCTGAGGATTCAACGAAATTAGAATGGGATTTGGTCACACGTTTGTTCATCTGCAGAGTGAGAAAACAAACGATTGATTAGGTAATGTTGTGGCCAAACGTGACGGCGCAGCAGAACATGAAGGTTCTAAGGTGTATTCTGCGTGATGCACTAAAAGTTTCCTAAAAGCCGGGAGAGTCCAGGAGGGCTTTTACCCGAGATGAAGCCCCAGATGTCCACTAAGTAATCTCTTTGTGGAGGAAACAAGATTCTACACTCATTTCTTAGTAAAAACAAAACAAACAAAAAAAAAACCCTGTGTTTCCACCGTTTTGTTAAATGATGTTTTTCAAATGAGGTGATTCATTAAAATGCGTTCGCTTAGTTTCATCCAGCTGTTGTTGATCACAGTTTTGGCTTCATTACAAGAATTTAGCAAACAACGAAACCAGAACAACATATTAGAATACGAGCAAAGAAGCACTGACAAGCACTTACATACACAGTATTAGCATCGGGCATTAGCACTGCTGACTGGGAGGGCTGCCACAACACACACACACACACACACACACACACGCACACACAGGCAGAGTATAGACCTACTAACATTACACTGCTGGCAGTCGAATGTTTGCTCTGGCAGAAAAAGCTGCTTTTGATGTGAGAGGATCCACATTTTTGTGCCTGTGTTTGTAGCAGCGGGTTTATAGCAAGCATGGCTTTTGCTTTTTTGGGAGTTTGTCGTGTCGAGTGTCCTGTTACTGTGAACCCATCAATCTGACAAAGCTGGCAGAGAGCGCGAGACGCTCTACAGGCATGTTTCTGCTTCATGTTTGTGCTGCGGGAGCCAATATTAAAAGTATTAAAAGTCGTTTTTCCAGCAGGTTTAAGAGACCTAAGGTTTCTATTTCTCAGCCTGGCACTGTTTCGTTTTGCTTTTGCTCGCTGACTTCACCAACTTGTCCCTCTCAAAATTGCACTTCCATTCACGGGAAAATAGTCCTGTTTCCAGAGACCCGCAATTGGCAAAGCATTCGTCTCCGTGCGCACATAATGTCCAACCCAACACAGAGTATCGCAGGACATAAAATCTAAATTATTACGGGGCTGCACTGTACATATTTTATTTACTTTCCCCTTGTTTGTTATTACCTCACTGTTTATGCAAGCTCACACCACTGTAGGCAAGACAACTGCCGCTCGCACCGAGTTTAACCCGTTTATCTTTGTCGCTAAAATACTGAGGTGCCATTTCGCAAATAGTAACTAGAACCCATCAACAAGGAGCATCTAAAATGATATTCATGGAGGGTTGGCAGCGACATCTGTGGCTTTTTTAATTCGCCGATATGGAATGCCTTTGGGAAATGACTCATGGAGCGAGGAACGAGGGCCCTGAATATTCAAATGAACCTCGCTCTGAGTTGGCGGACAGCAGATTCTCAGCGTTTGACAGGGCGCCCATGCTGTTTTTGTGGGAACACACACACACACAAAAAACAAAAAAAACAAAACAAAAGTGTTACAGTTCATTAATGACAGGATCTTTGTGAGCGGAAGGATAAAAATAAAGTCGTTCACGGTGTATTTCGCTGTGTTATCCGCTAAAAAAAAGCCTCACTGTTTCTATTGTGAGTCTGTCAGCCACCTGGCCCGCCACCCCCCCCCACCGCACGTACCTGTCTCTCAGCCCTGTTTCCTCGTCAGATCATCCGTTGGCCATGTTGGCGCTTTTGCTTTACAACCTTGCGCCATGTTTGCGCCTGTGAAACACAGCTCTCACAGTACATCGCAATTAATATGACAATGTGCTGATTACATACGCTTAAAGAGGTGGGAGGTTGTGGGTGAATGTGGGAGTGATCCTACCAGATCTTCAGGATTTCATTTAAATCCCGTAACAGGAGCTAAGGGGCGCTCTAGCTGCGAGAGTCACAGTATGAAAAAGTGAGTTTTAAAAGCCACTAATGCCTCTCATTCATTAGTATTGATCATTGGTCTTTTTGTGCCGCGGGTCAGTAAAAACCATACCTTTTATTCCTTTAATTAAAGGGAGCACATTAATTACACCTAATCGCAGTGACTCCTATAATTACAAATTGACTGTAATGGCGTTACGTCCCCCCCCCCTCTCTCTCCTCTCCGCGCTGTTCGTGTGCGGAGGCCCGGTTGTTCAATCTTCATTCCATTACCGGGCGGTCAATATTTGTTATTTTGCTGGTGGGTTTATTTAAAAAAAGAAGGTGAAACTGATGAGCAAGAGCGGGAGAGACAGGAGGGATAAACACACAAAGACGTGAACTGAGACTGTGGCCTTCGGGGCAGGGGGGGGGGCCTCTGGCAGGCTGATCCAGCTGCTCCAGCAACAGGTCTTAATCCTGACCCCCGAGGACAACTTAAAGACCCCAGTTGGAGGAACTGAGGCGTCTAAAAGGGAAGTATGTGTGTCTCATATGTATTCAGGTGCTAGGCTGTTGAGTTGAGTTAAAACCCAAGAGCAGAAGCTTAATGCCTGCACATCGACTTTGAAACAGGTGTAACTCCTTCTCTTCTTCAGGCTGCTGCATTGTGATGATCTTCCCTTTGCTCAAAGCAGAGACGTAGGCATATTCCACCTTCTCAGAGTCCGACCACGAGAAATTTTAGGGATGTTTAGGGTTTTAAAATTCGGCTTGATATGTAAAGCCCAAGATTACCTCAAAAATGTAATACGTCTACAGTCACGCTAGTAGCTCTGTGAATCTGGACTCAGGCTTGAGCTAAATGCTAATACGCGCGCAACGAGAACGTTACCATGCTGACTTTTTTTTTTTTTTGTAGCACCTCAGTTTAGCGTGTCAGCACGCTGACATGAGCTTAACTAAACACAGAGAACAGCCGAGGCCGACGGGAATATCGTTAGATCTGCAGGTATGTGGTCATAAACCAAAGTCTTAGCCACGCTTCTTGATCCATTGAGCAGATGTCAAGATATTTCGCAGGGCCGGGTGCCACAGATTCAATCACATACATATATATTTTTTATTTCTAAAGACCATTGCTGTCTTATCGTTTTTCTTTTTAGCTTTTTATTGGTTTTAATTTGGATTCCCTCCTTTGATTTTGTGTGTTCGGTGTGTTAACAGCACCTGTGCTTACTGCTGCCGAGAGTTTCTAAACCGAAATGTCTTTTTTTAATTCAGTTTCACTGACGGATGAGAATGATCGATGAGATGAGTTTTGATGTGTTTAATTTTTTGCCACGCTTCAAGCCAGATCTCCCCACGTGTGACAATAAAGTCTGAACTAAAATCAGTCATGAGGATTCATCCTCTAGGGGGCCGCGGACGTCTGCACACGGATTGTCGAGGTACCTCAGTCTGGACCGGAGCAACCCCCTGGAGAGGTGAACGAACCTTTTACCTCTCATACATGAACTCATATTAATATGCGCGTATCCTCGGGAGCGTAGACTTGTCGCGGTAAAACAATTCTCCCTCTGGAAGTGTGCCGGTGAAAAGAAAGAGAGCGAGAGTCTGAGAAATGAGATAAGTAAGAGGAAAGATGATACGCAAACCAATAAGCCGTCAATTGCTCCGTGCACACTCTCTCTGCTGCTATGTGTAGCTTTTTTTTTTATTTTTTTTTTGGTAGCGGGAAGTCGGGGAGCTGAATTAGGTTATGCGAATGCGTTTGTGTAGCGGGGATTTGGGCAAACTTTATTATTCCCCGGATGCTGCTGCCTGCGAACTGCGAAACAGATAACGGGCAGACAATCTGAATGTACCTCCCATCCACCCAAACGCACATAGAGCACACATACACAAATCATCCCTCTAATGCCTCCACTCTGGATAATTGAGTTCCCCCCCCCCCCCCCCTGCGCGGCTGACAGAAATATAAACACCCCGTCGCCATTAAAAGCCCTCCGTGAAGAAGCTTTTTTTTTACACTTTATTTCCCTGCTTATCAGCTGAGGCTGTGACAGAAGAGAAAATACAAGAAGAAAAAAAAAAAAGGATGGTCAATTTGGTGGTCGTGCTGAGGGGAATGTACAGCGGCTCTTGTGTATGTTTGCATCAGGAGGAGGAAGAAGTGGGGGAGGAGAGGAGGAAGATAACAAGGGAGGAGCGCGGGTTTGTTAGAGCAGTCAGTTCGGTTTACAGGGAAATAATGAAGACTGCCGATTTCATAAGTGCTGCGTGACTCAGAGGTGATATATTCTTTCCCCCACATTTGTACTCGAGGAGTTGCCAGAAACACATCATAAGGACGCTGCTTCCTGACCTCCATTCTGCCTGAGGCATTAATACAATTACGGCGTCCAAGTCGGAGAAGGGATTTGGAATTGTGATGTATGGCTGATCCAAATCGACCTTGACTGTGGAAATGGAAAAGGATTAGCGTTGAAGAACATTTTCTTGGCACCTTCAGGAGTGTCGTATGTTGCGTCTGCGCATGCATATTTTGACATTATGAAAGAGGGAACACAGCGCTGTCGGTGTAGCTGCTCGGTACAGAAGCTGTCTGCTGTCAGCGCGGGTGAGTAACGCCGGCGATGACTCACTGTCAGTCCAACTTAGACTCCCGACGGGACCCGATTGGATTAAAATGTCACGGGCGGCTTCTCCTGAGGAGCTCCTCTAACTTGGCAGGGGAGCTGACGTGAACGCCGCTCATTTGGAATGCAGCCGCTCTTTGCATACAATCACGGGGCAGTTCTGCAGAACGCAACTAACTTAACTAACTTAGGAACCTCGTGGCTTGAGCATTCAGGGGCGCTGAAGGTTGCAGGTTTCCAGGTTGCGCTTTGCAGTCATTATGCTGGATCAATATGCATTTGAGAATGATATACTGAGGTAAACAATCTACGCTCAGGGACACTGAGGGAGGCTTCGCTTCCAGGATCAATGTGGCCATTGTTATACACCAGATCGCTGTCCGTGGTGCTGACTCTGTCTCGCTCTGATGTTAATCAGCCAGGCCGACTCTGAGCTGTGTGCGCCGCAAAGTCCCAACGATCCGATTGCTCGGTGTGTCCACAGTCTGTCAGGCTGTTTGTAGTGATTTCTGATCGCACTTTTACTGGATCCTGCCAGAAATATTGGCAGATGGCAGCACGACTTTTTGACAAGAGCTCTACTCTCATTGGCCAGCTTGACGTATGGGCCGATATTATCTTACTGCTGTAGATGTAGCTTATCGGCTCATACGGTGGCTGATGAATAACAAGCAGCACAGCAACGCATATATAAGATATGTCTGAGGTCATTTAGAAACAGGGGCCGTTACACTGTTGGGCCACTGATAATTTAAACTGTACATGTTTTGGTTAAATTCACAAATTTTTCATTATCAGCATTGGTCTCAAGAGTCCAGTTTCGACTGGGTTCCATTTTTGACCACCAGTGGAGCTCTGGAGCCATGTTTTTTTTGTTTGTATCCCTCTACTAACACATGCACGAGGACGCTTGGACAGTTGGTGGCAGTAAAACGCCAAGGAACATAGCGAAGAAGACTGCTAGCTAGCAAATGTGGATGTAAACAATTCAGGTTTTAAAACGATTCAGCTTCACAAATGTTTACACGTGTGTGTGTGTGTTTGCATGTGTGTGTGTGTGTGTGTTCGCCACCGCCCACCTTCAGGTCCCTCTGCCTGGCGTGCTCCATGTCCTGCAAGGAGCAGCAGTGGACCTCCTGCAGGCGCTGCTGTCGCCGCTGGTGCTCCGTCTGCAGCTCGTCCAGCTGCATCCTCAGGTGCTCCCTCTCCTGGCTGAACTGGTGCTGCAGCTGCTGCAGCGACGACTGCGACTGGGACAGCTGCATCTCCAGACTCTGCTTCAACAGGGAGATCTGGAGAGGAGCGGACGAAACAATAAATCTTGGACGGGGGAGGGAGGCCTTTAAAGGGACAGTTAAAGAAGCTGCTGCGTCTACATCTTTGCACACACGCACTTGGCGGAAAGGAAAGCGAGGCGATGGTGCAGGAGGAGAATTAAAGGGAAAGTTTAAGGCGGTCTCTAGGGAGCAGCGTCTTTATGCAGCAGAATAACAGAGAAGGGCAAAGAGGGGGTGGCAATCAATTGGGCTTAAACACAGGTTGCCATATTAAGATGTGTGTAATTCTTTAAAGCCTTGTAAATAAATTGTTTGCGGTTCACTGCAGTGCAAAACAAACTCGGGCTAATGCTGCAGCGCCGTGACTGTAGCACTGGAATTCATTGTTGGGAGGAAGCAGCATGATTCACCCAATTAGCCTGTCTAGACAACTTAAGATAATGAATACTCGAGCAAGTGTAGAGATAAAAAAAGAACAACCTTGTACAAACTGCTTTGACAATACTGTACTTAGCTGTGGCCATGCCAACAAAGCAAATCTGATAATGAAGCTCAACAGGAGACCGATACGGAACACAGAAGAGGCGCATCCATTATTTGGGGGCGACTTGTGATGCGCTACAGAAAGGTCAACCAGCGAAGATCCCACTCGTCAACACTTGTCGGCAGGATGCAAAGTCGCTCTTGCCCCCGGGGTGATAACCTTGTCTGCTGCTGCTGCTGCTGCTGCTGCTGCTGTTAAAGTCCTTCGGAGCGAACCGGCAGGAAGGAAGCTGAGACCAATCCTTTAACTGTGAGCGCAGGTGAGAGCCGGCTGGGGAGCCCTCCACATGATTCCTTTCTCAGCGCTCGGTTGGAATAAACGCCCGATCAACTGGCACATACGTGGATACGTGATTCTCGGTGTTGCTCACGCGGCGGCTCCCCAAAATTGGGAAGTGATATTGTGACTAAGGCATGAGTCACACACCGTGTCATCAGGTTGGACGGCTTTATGCATTAAAACAAGCGTATGCTTTTATATATCCTGTATTCTGACACTATTATCGCCGTGTCTACTTGCTGACACAACTGGGTTTCTGGTGTGGTGTGGGTGGTGACTATTGTCGTTACATTATATTGTTATGACAACCGGGCGTCATGTGAAGGGGGTAAGACGTCCGGAGTGAGAGTCGGCAGTGCTGCTTCTGGGATGTTTTAAACCTATGTGACTTATTATTATTTTCCCTGTCTACCCGGAGGCGGCGCTGTAAAGCACAACACAGTGACATAACGTCACTTCATTTGACCCCTCTGAAGGTATCCTGACTCTAGCTAGAGGTGCTAACTTTGGGCATCACCTCTCATACTTCATTACATAAAGAGTCAATTACACCGCTGGTACGCGCACATTTGTATAGTTGCACTTTTGCGAAGCATCTCACGCGTGGGCAAAAGTTAAGTCATGTTTCTGTGTCAGTTGCATCCACCCACCCATCAAGGCATCATCTGTTCAAATACATGCCGCTAGGAAAGAGCCTGCCCCCGCCGTTTGATTCCCGAGGAGTCGGTGCGGATCTATCAGGAAGATCGGCCGCGGCTCTGATTTGACATTCGAGTAAATAAATGTGGTGTCAGCCGGCTGCGAGGTGCGAAAGCGGGCGCATTAATCGCCGGATGGGAGCTGATGGACGGCGGGGGGGCAGGGGGGGGGGGGGGCGTGACGACGACCACGCGGCATGCAGAAATGAACATTAATAAAGCCATCGACACTGCATGTGTGCGTCTGTCAGTCACGCTACATTAATATTACCAGGCGGGTCATTAGCAACTGCAGCCTCATGCGGCATCAAACAGTGAATGTGTGAGTGAGTCCGTCCGCCGGTGCCAGGGAGAAATAAGTCAGTCCTGAGGTCTTATAGGGGCAACATAAGCTTTGAAGGGAGGGCCGTTGCTCTTATTGCCTTTCCCATCCTCGTTCTCCCTCCCCATCGATTTCTTTTTTACTACTGGTATAATTACAACCATTCCACTACAAGCTGGGGGCATCTGGCATTTTGTGTTCCGAGAGATCTGCAGCCCAAGTTGGAGATTAAAACCGTCTTTGACCAGTAAACGCACTTAAAGTCCGCTACATCCAGGACTGGTGATCTCTCATCTTTGATCTTGCGCATTATATCTTCATGTCATGGCTTTGTAAAGGGGATACAAACACCAAAAAAACACTACACATCGTGGTGTAATTGTACACCTCTCCATATAGTCAAGAGACGCTGTACCGTACCTGTAAACAGATCTTTTGGCAATAGCAGTACCTGTTCCAGCAGGTCCTCCACTTTCCTCTGCCAGCTCTCCCGGGCGCTGCTCATCTCCTGCTCCTTGCTTTGAGCCTGCTGAGCCAGCGCTGAGGCCTTGTCCTCCTCGTGGTCCTCTCTCAGCTCCTCGCGGAGCTTCTTACACTCCTGCCTGCAACGCAACGCGACACACAAGGTATTTATTTAGATTCGGGTTTTCACGCCGTTGTCCAGCGTGATTCAAACTACGCGCGGCCAAAAGCAAAGGTTCCTTTTACTCTTGAATAATCAACACCACAAACTAAAAATGGAATTGGATACCGTAAAATGAGGGCAAGACCTGAAGGATTTGAGTAAGTTTCAAGCCTCTGCAAGTTGATTTTTATACTATGCTGGTATGAACTATATGAGCAATACACGGTCCTATATCATACCTCAACGCCGCGTTTACTGAGTGACCATCACTCTTTAACGCTGCTGCTAACAGCTCTTTGCCAGGCGCTGTGTGTGTGTGTGTGTGTGTGTGTGCGCGCGTGCTGCCAATGTAATAGCTGCGTGGGAGTTGAAATGGCAGCTGTTAAATGAAGTATCGCGGCAAACAGATTTTTTTGTCACTTTGAGAGCCAGAAAGTGTCAGACTGAAGGCGGGCTCGGGCTCACACACACACGGAGACAAATGCACACACACACACACACACACACACTAACAGTGCACACACCAGACAGTCACGTTCATCATGCAGCACGCTCTGACACGTGTCATCATTCATGTCCTCGTTCAGTATAAAGCAGCAGGCAGTCACAGACGTCAAGGCACGCATGCGCTCTCTCTCTCTTTTCACACACACACACACACACACACACACACACACACACACACACGCGCGCAGGCCTTGGGCTTCAAAGAGCTTCCTAATAAGCGTCGTTCTATAGCATCTGCTGGGCAGGAAGAGAGACGAGGGCAGATGGAGACAGGTAAAGGGGAGAGGCAGCGGGTGAACGGGGGGGGTTGAAGGAACTGTCAAAGATGGCAGAAACATCCTGATAAAATGTGGGAAAATTGGATTCCACTGCCTGTGCTCTGGGACATGAGGCACACGTGCTCATTTAAGGTGTGTATCTGGTGTGTGTGAGTATGTATATGGACTTGGCTGAGTTTCTAAGCCCATTACTACTACTACTACTACTACTACTACCTGGCAATGGCGCGTCTTTAGCGTATCTGCATTGCATGAAAGCGTTTACAAAAACACATGAAGTTGCAAGACCAACCTCCTTGTTGACTCCACTGTCAGTTGTTGATGATGGAGCTTTTTAAGAGACCGTTTGAGTTCAAAGTTACAATGTTCCGATAAAAGCTTTTCTCAAACACTCGGGTGGGATTGCAACTACTGTACGTGCTAATGAGGGTAATTAAACACGAGCTGTCCTTCTGATATTTACCCCGTCAATGTCAAATCACAGGCGGACGCACGGAGGTTAGAGGCATATTCCCGAGACGCGAATATCACCGTGGACAAAACCTGCTGGAGGCTTCTTCTTATATAAACTCTGAAATTCAAGCTGCCTGAAGGCTCAGCTCGTACCAGGCGGGAAAGTCCAGGCGGGAAAGTCCAGGCTTCGCCTTGAAGGGTAGCTTGAGTACGGTAGCTCTCCTGGCGGACTTGGATTTCAACATCCATGAGAAAGGGCCAAAGAACTGTTTACGATGTGATCTCCCGCTCATAAGACCCTCTCGGGCTGTAGCAACCTAGCGAAGACAAGCGTGTAATTGCATTGTTTTACATCCCACGGGGTCACACGGGGTTTAATTGAAGCGTTTGTTCAGACTTTTGTTGTGGATTTGTAGCAGATTTGCACAAATTGTGTCGTGGCTGCCAGCGCAATGTTGAGTTAAACTGGCGCTGCTGACAGACGTCACAATGACTTCAGCCATGTTAGAGAGAGGCTGTACTTGAGCTAAATGCTAACGCCGCCATGTGCAATGTAGTAGGTACAATGTTTACTGTGTTCACCATTTTAGTTTAACTTGTTAGCGTGCCAACATGCTAAGATTAAAACATTAAAGAACATTTTTTAAACAACAGACTCACGAAGCACTTTAAAGTCGACATGAATATACAGCATCTTGCAAACGGCAGTTAAACAGCATTAAGAGTCTTCAGCCATGCTAACAGCTCTGTGAGGTCTCCACTTATACACGGCCAGTGCTTTGAGCTAAACGCTAACATGCTCACAATAACAGCTAACCTGCTGGTGTTCAGCAGATAATGTTTACCATGCATGTTAGCGTTCTAACGTTTGCTAATTAGCACAGCCGGGACTGATGGGAATATTGCTAGTCTTCCAGGTATTTGGTCATAAACGTAAAGTATTGGACAAATGAAAGGTTTGACCTGGTGATGCCGCTACACGAATGGTTGAAACCCACATGTTGACCTCATGGTGGCGCTAGAGGAAAAGTCAGGGGACGACCAACGTCATAAGTTGTCATCCTCTGGGGAGCAAGAGTCTCTGCGTTGAGATATTTCAGTTTGGACCAAAGTGGTCCGACCGGTCATCAATGCAATCCCAAGAGCCGCGGTACATTTACCGGTACGCAGCAACTGAGAGGCGAGACCGAGACCAAGAGGCAAAAATATCTAAGTACCTAACATGCTCTGCAATATCTCCGGCACGACCAGGACAAACTAGCATGGTCCCGCCTGCGCTTTAGTCTGCTGACCCGCCGAACCGCCTCTAGTTCATTTGGTAATCCCGAGAGCTCCTTCCATGATTACGCTATCGCAGAGAAACCGTCTGTTTCCACTGCGAAACAGGGATTAAAGCCAGCCTCCTTAATTCAGACGGCTCGCTAACCACGGTGTACTCACCCCAAACCCGCCAAATGAATGGATGTTCTCCTGAGAATAAAAGAGCCCCGCGCAGAGAGACGAGGGAAGGTGAACGAAAGGTAATGAAGAGGAGGCCGAGAGGGCGGGGAAGAGCGACGGATAGACACGGGCTTTGATGCAGCCACTTTTAGTCATTAATGTCATTGCTGTCGCCGCGTGTAATACCGTTTCCTTTTGTGCTCGTCGCTTTTTTTATTCAAGACGCTTCCAAACCGCTTAAATACTGGATGTTACGCGCCCCCTTTTCCTACTGCTTGAAACGGTGGAGGTATAAAGCACACAAGCAGGTGAAATCAGCCGGATTCACGCGACGAGTGAAGTACGCCCCTGGTAGGAGGAAGTTTTGTGTTCGCAAATATTTGGGTGAACAAAACAGCTTCGTACTTCTAGGGAGGTATAAAAAGGGGAAAATAAAAACCTGTCTGGAGAGAGAGGGCTGCTGACAGATTTAGGTTGTGATGATTCCCGAGATAGGAGGGGGAATAGCTCGAGGTTCCTAAACTGCTTCCTGGTGTTTTTAACGTCAATTCTTTCATAATTTGATGTCACCTGACACTTACCGGCCCTTTTTTATTGAGCTTTTCAGAACTCCCTCGTTAAACTTGGAAAGGAGAGAATCGCGAGGCCAGTGTCAACCACTAAAAACCTTTTTGTACACGTCTGGGTCCTGATCTGAGGCTCGGCAGAAGACTTCAAGATTATGTTTACAGGTTTAGTCAGACCAGAAGACTGACGCGAGGTGCTGCGACTGTTACAAAACACGTGTGATTTGATATCTAGCCTCTGCATAGATCTCTGGCTTTAATCAAATTGAAATGACCTTTTTTTTTTTTTTACTTTAACAGGTGAAACGGTGAATTTGAGAAAAGAAGCGACCTGATTTAAGCTCATCCACAAAGGTACGATACGATTTGATGACGCAAAGTGTTACGAGACGCTATTACTCTCAGAGAACGGGAGCACGAAGGAGAACAAAGGATGAGGGTGAAGTGATGCGAGGCGCGTGGAGCGGGGCAATAAAAAGTATTGCCGTGAAGAGTGAGGAAAGGCTGGAAAAATGTGAGACAATATCAAGTGTGACCTTTACCAAGAGCTGGGGCATTAACAGATTAGACGAACTGGCAGGTTGAGAGTGAGCAACCGCTGGAGACGAGATACAAAGACGTCACCAGGAAGCGGGAGAGGCAGCCCACGACTTTCATTTTCGTTGAATTTTTAAACTTAACATAACATCCAAACGCCTTGACGCGGGTCCTTTTAGTTCGCTCATCAGAGAATCGTGATCAAGATGTGTACTGAATGCGATACCGTACAACTGAAAAACGATCTCGTCAGCTAAGTGATGGGGACAAATGATGTTTCCAAATGATCTCGGGCATGTTTTTTGGCACCTCTGTGCTGCAATTTCTTGTTCCTTATCGGCTGACAGATGTGCTGATATACCTAAACATCAGCCGATACATCAGCCTGATCAATTTCTTGTTCGTAATCCAAGAAACAAGAAAACATTATAACCCACTTCTACACCAGCATCGCAACCGCAGTTCCCTTTTTTGTCTGTTTGGAGGAGAAATATTAGTCAAGAGGCCTCAGTGAGACACTCTGTACATCAGAAAGCGCTCTGGCTTGGTTTAAAGAAAATCAATTCTTTAAACCAATCACAGCTGTCGCTGAGCCCAGGATGCAGCAGGATGTGCCGTTGCAAAATAGCGTCTTGGATAGTAACTGACTAACTTGATCCCCGGTGTGATGCAAGAGGTCATCATTCATTCAGAGAGTCTAAGAGCTCAGTCAGGAGTAGTACAGCGCATAATGTAACTTAAGTAGGTCTACACATTAAAATGAGCAAACCAATGTAAAAATGTTTGGCTACAGAGTAGTTCTGCTTTAAAAACAATGCATCACACTGTATATGTAATATTGGTACATAGGGTTGTCATTGTGGATCTCTCAGACGGCCTCTCTTCATCTCCGGAGGTGAAGTTACAGTCACGGTTCATTTGCAGAATGTGACTCAGACGCAAAACTGAAACAGTGCGCCGCCGCGCCTTTAAGTGACTGCGCCCCGGGGGACCGTCGCCTCATGATCCGCCCATGTTGGAGATATTTGTCTTATTTCTACTGCCGCCCCCCCCCCCCCCCCCCCAATAAAATGGGAACGACCCGAGTTTCGTTTGTGGCGCTCAGCACAGCATTAAAAAAATAAATAAATAAAAGAAATTGCAGAAACAGTGTCCCAATTACTCTGGATAATCCACAGACCTCACTGTGAACAGCTTTCATTGGAACTACTTTCCACCGAAAACACGGTCCTTATGAAAACAGTTGACAGTGTGTTCTGTGGATTATCCAGCGGAACTGGGACACAGTTTCTGGGAAAAAAAAAACACAGAAAAGATGTCGCTATTTTATCATTCGGGTGAACTAACGCTGGCACAGTTCAAGTACACGCGGTGCACGACTTGACGGGGCGCAGTTGCAGTAATGCACACCCCCCGACGCTCACCAACTGGCTGAATGAGGAGCTGTAAGTACGTCTCGCTCATTCACCTGTGGTTCGCTTATTCACGATTATTGAAAACAATCCCTACATGGAGCTCAAGTAGAGGTACTGGGTGGTACTGGGGGAGTGTGCGTACGCTGAAGAGTCAATCGAACTCACATCAAAAGAAGTTGTGCAAAACAATAAATAGACGAGATCTCGTGGGATTATAGAATCCAGTCAATTCAGCACAACAACAAAAAAAGACAAAAAACGTGGGGAAAACTTTCTGGGGTTTTGACCATTAAGACGCAATTCAATGCTGAGTGAAAACTCTAATAGAGCCATTTAGAGGCTGCCGACTTTACTGTGTGAAAAAGTACATCAGTTCACACCTCAAAACAGTCAATTTCATTCTTCGAGGTTTTTTTTTGAATAATAACACTTCAAAGGTCTGTGGACGCTGACAGAGACTTTGAGCTGGGGGGCTTTAACACTGGATTGAGCTGAGAGGTTGCAGAGCCCTCCAAGGATAATGCTCTGTCATGGTCAATATTGCGAGCGTGCATGTGTGTGTGTGTGTGTGTGTGTGTGTGTGTGTGTGTGTGTGTATTCTAGTAAGTGTGGGAAACGAAAATAGGGGAACAGAAAGACTTTCCATTTCCCATTCACTTTTAATTTCATGCTCCTTCATTGTTAAAAGACAAGATAAAGACTTTCTCTTTCCCTCCCAAATACGCTCACACACACACACACACACACACACACACACACACACACACGCCTACCTGAGTGTTTCGGTCCACTTGAGCTCCAGCTCCAGAGCCATCTTGTCCATCTTAAGTTTTTCTTCTTCTTTGGTGGTGATGAGTTTGGCTTCATGCTGACGCTTCTGGGTCTCCAGCTCTCCCTGTGAAATGGGCAGACAGTCAGACAGTCAGACAGACAGACAGACAGACAGACAGACAGACCCTGGTTTCAATGCAAAGTGTTCGTGTGCCATCGTTGCCTAAATGCTGCCCCGAGGTTTTTCCCCGCCCTGACAAAGGATCCAGCTCTTTAGGCGACTTTAAAGAAACTTTTTGGATGTTTCGTAGCGTGAGAGAAGGTCAAAGCCTTTCGGAGCGCGAACATTGCTAACAGCCGACACGGGATGTTGGCCACTGGCAGTGTCAATCCAAACAACTGCGGTGACACGGAAGCCCTTCAAAAAAAAACCCATCCTGGTCAAAAACCAAGTCCACGTCGTAGGACTGAAACGATTCGAAGAGTTGATGAACAGAAAATAACTTCACGATACACAATTGTGTTATCAATTATCAATCAAAACAGCCAATCATTTACTGCTTCCACCAACTCAACTCTGAGGGGACATGCTGCTTTTCTCTGTGTAATGTCTCTTTGGAAATTGGACATTCGGGGTTTTGGACTGTTGGTCAAAACAAACAAGCAATGGGCAGGCACCGTCTGGGGCTCTGGGAACTTGTGGTGGGCATTTTATACCATTTTTGTTTGACTAAAAAGCCTTAAATTAATAGACAAAAAGGATAACTAATTAAATGAAGCAATGTTGACGATGGCCATTATTCGCCGCCCAATTACATTCTGTCAAAAACAGGTTGGACTCTGGATGGTGGAATCAGTCCAAGCACTGTGTGTGTGAGTGTGTGTGTGTGCTCTTGTACTGCTATCTTTGGACCAATTTGAGTTTTAGACCTTGCGAGTGAGGACATTTTCTTGGGAAGTGAGGACATTTTGTCCCGTCCCCACTTCTCCAAAGGACTGTCTGAGAGTTAGAACCTGGTTTTGAGGTTTAGAAATCTATTTCCATTGAGGTCAAGTTAAGCTTTGAGGGTTAGGCGTGGGGTTGTGATGGGTTAGGGCTAGGCGTTTGTTTGTTTGCGCTGACCTGCAGTGCGGTCAGCAGGTTGCTGGTCTCTCTCAGTCGGGCCCTGGTCGCGTCCAGCTCCTCCAGCAGTTTGTCCTGCGCCTCCTTCAGCGTGGAGATCTGCCCCTCAGCCGATCCGATGTCCTGCTCCCCCTGCTGCACCTCCTCCTGCAGCCGAGTCACCTGCAAGGGGAAGACAGACGGATAGACAGAGAGAGTGAGACACAGACAGAGAAACTAAACCCTATTCACAGCCTCCACTCTGTTGCACTTCAGGCTGTATTTCAGTGTGGCAGCAACCTTGAAACTGCATCAGCATTTTATGCTCAGCGAGGTGAAATTTCCATCAAAAATGCACTCAATAACCATTTCTGTTTCTGATTTTTAAATGAGCTGGGCCCATACACTTTTCGCCTACGTGGCAACATAGTTTTTGCAGTGCATCAGATATTAATTTGCCGCGATGTTAAAAGAACAGTGCAACCTCGAAAAATGTGTGCACGGGGAGCAAAAACAGCAGCAACAAACACGGCGTGGCGGCGGGTTTATGCACGGGACACCCGACTGGATTAAACAAACAAACGTCTTTATCTCTCTCTCTTTAACTATTCAGCGAGCGCTTTAATATACATGAACCACGACTAAAAATCACATTAAGTTTTAACCTACACAGAAAAACAGGTCTGAAGACTTCAAATTCAAATTGAAAAACCTGCATCTAAAAGCTAAAATCTACAAAAAAAAAGGAACTCATAACTCAAGCATTTCAACAGCTGACTTTATTCTAAATCGCTTTCAGTTCAGGTTCAGGTACACTCAGTGCCGGGTTCAAACGAACTGAGACTTTGAGCTGAGGGTTTAAAGGGATAACGGATATCAATAATATGATTAGGAAGCTACAAGCCATGGCAGCCCTTTGCAAAGTTTGGGATGTTAAATAGCTTTAACTCTTGGGCTACCTTTGGGTTTATTTTCCACATTGGTCATTTTCATGCGTCCTTGACGGGAGGACCTCATTTTTCAGCTGGTTAATATGACTGGAAAAATACTTCATCTTTCAAATGGTAAATTCTTCTTTAACATTCAAGTCACACATACTGGGAAGGATTCAGACTCTGTTTCTGGAACTTTTGGAGGTGACATTACCAACAAGAAGTTAAGGGTAGTGAACGAGTAATTCATCACAAACAGTCACAGCTGTTTAGAAGCTCTCCCGGAGCTTTCAATCAGATAACATGATCATCATCAACGAATGGTTTAGGATAACGTTGAAACTTTTAAGCCAACGTCGGTTTAAAGGTCGTGGCAGTTCTTCCAAGTGTTTCCGAAAAATAGAATTTTGAGCATCTACAAATCCCATGACGACTAAGCAAACTCCGTCTGCCGATGAAGATCATTTGATGTGATTGAAAGCTCCCAAACAGTTACCAAAGCAACCTTGGGATGTTGACTGCAGTTTCCAAGGTCAAGACAGAACTTTGAACCTCAAAATGAGCAGTTTTTTGACTGGTTTTCAATGCAATGCAATGTATGTTTAGTTAATAAAGAAGCAACCAAAGGCTTTATGTTTGCAATTGTAACTTTCAAGTTATTTCAAAGCTTTTACTCATCTAACATCAATGCATAATGAGTCAGGGACAGACGTAAAGTCCTACAAAGTCCTACCTCCTCGTTGGCTGCAGTGAGTTTGGAGGTCAGCTCCTCCCTCAGCTCGTCCAGCTGCTGCCTGAGAAGCGTCTTCTGCTCCTCCAGCGAGAGGCGCTCCCTCTCAAACTGCTGCTCCAGCTCCTGCGGGGGGGGGGGGGGGGGGGCAATCAGAGACACAAATCTGTCAAAACAGGTGAGCAATAAAAGCCAAAGACCTGCGACGGAGGAACTCCGGTGAAAGCTCTCTGTGGCCAGTAATTCACACGTGGGTGAAACAGTTCATGTCCGACCAGTGAAGTTTTATCGGAAGCCGACAGTAACATTTCATTAGCATTCACGGTGTTTTCCATCGAGGTCATCCAGGTAACACGATATCTGGCAGACACCAGTCAAAGGCAGTAGGAATCATTCATAATTAAGCCTTATTAGAACTGATGTAGTAAACAAGTCCATTTTCCTTTGACTCACTACATTTTAAAGAACAGCCAGGACTTCATGGCCCTCATTATTGTGTTTTTTCGAAGTCGACACAAAGTCTTGCAAACTGCAGTTAAACAGATCTAAGAGTCTGCGGCCATGCTAACGGCTCCGTGAGGCTGCACAGACAACACCATGCAGATACTGTTTAGCGTGTTAGCATGCTAGCATTTGCTAATGGTCCCTAAACACAAAGTGCAACCGGGGGTGATGGGAATGTCGTTAGTTTTGCAGGTACTTGGTCATAAACCAAAGTAGTGGAGAAAATAATGATAAGGCTTGATACCCATACCCTTGTTGTTGACGTCAGTCTGGACCAAAGTGCCGGACCGACCGACCGACCGACCGACTGACACATAGCGACGCTGCCAGCATGGCTGAAAACAGGAAGTGGATGCGTTGGACCGCACTGAAAGGACTTATTTCAAGACGGAGACCTAAAACGGTCATCAGCTCTGAGAGCGGCATCGCACTCCGAACACGACTCACTTTCCTCAGCCGCGGCGGAGATCCAGAACTTTCCTCCCTCGCCCCTCTTTGTTTGACATCACATTCGCTGCATTCATCTGTGCAAATGTCTAAAAATACTTCTAACAATTTCATTGTCCTCGACAGAGAGGAGAGAAAGAGCTCGAGCATTGTTACCACAATAAAGCTTATTATGCCTGCTGATGAATGGGGAACGATTTCTGTTATAGTGTGCAATGATTGCTGCTTTCCAAGGACAATTAGAGCTGAGGGAAATTGCTGTAATGTCAAATGAAATTCGCCACCATTATTCATTACACAGGAGGATGGAGTTTGTAAAAAAAAAACAACAAAAAAAAACAACATTCAGTGCATTGAGCACTGTGACAGAGTTCCATGGACATGAATGGAACTTCACAGAAATGAATCCGAATGGAAGAGAGAGTGAAGAATCGCAGTAATTCATGCGTAATGCTTCGTGACGTCTTGTGTTTCACCGGCAGCTAAGGGGGCAAAGGGGGGAGAAAGTTTCCCTGTAACTGTGACAACCGTTCCTCAACAAGTGAATACTAGACCGACACGCAAATGTGCATCCGTAAGAGAGAATCACAGATCGGCGTGTTTCGGCATGCCCTCCAACTGGTCCAGAGTTTTCGGTTGTCATGCCTGCCCAAACACTGGCACGTCAGTCCACTCCGGTTTTCCCCTCCGAGCCTGCTCCCTGTGGTTGCTTGCAATAGTTTCATCTCAATCTAACGAAGCCAAGAACGGGTCCAGTACCTGCCCACCTCCAGGCCAAGACGAAACCCCAAGCTACACCAAGATCTCTCCGATCTACAGTTTGCCTGAAGCCTTCTGCTCCCACAGGTCCTCACAAAGCCTTTCCTCGAGACCATTCCTCGCCTCTGAATCTGGATAAAGGGGAAATGGGTTTCAGGACTCAGAATAACTAACTTTAAACACTCTAACCCTAACCCTTCTATTTCTAAATGTTTCTTAGTCTGTTCTAGGGATAATTACCAACTCAATGATTTGACCTCCTGCAGTCCCCGATCTATGGTAACTCGTAGTACTTAAAAGTTGCAGTACCTCGTTATTTTGGCCCTTGGAGCAGCAAAACAAACTGAAGACAACACTGACATATTATTGCATTGAAACAATAGGCTATGGCTAATGTGTTAGCAAACAATTCATGCCGATTCGCACGTCGTGCAGAAACAGAGAAACATAAGCATTCGTTCGGAGCGTTTCTAGCCGATGACGCCTGAATCCAATGTTTACTCTCCTTTTTAGCTCTGTCTCTGCAGCTACTCGCTAACTTTTCTTGCCTGCTGCCAGTAGCATACGGTCTTTATATATCGTTGTTGAGTTCTTTTCCTCAAAAACAACATCGCTGAGGGTGGTGGGAGTCGAGCAAAACGGTAAAGCTGCGGGCCATGAAACCAAAACAATGAGCCGAAAGATGCCCCAAGAGTTGGGGGGTGATCCTCTGCAGGTTTGTCACTACAAGTGACCCTATCATATTACGTGTTTATTTGATCCATCGTTCATATAAAAATATATTAGTGCAGTTTTCTACAATAAATGAAGAACTGTAAATAAGTAGGAAAAGTATGAGAGAACTATTTAAATGTAAAACTACTCTAGATTCAGTTGTATCAATGCTACCAAATGCCTATCTACCTTGCCTTAATCAGAAATACTGACTACAAAAGTGCTTGGTCACCTCTTTAAAACTGTATCAGGTGGCCTGAATTCCTACCAATGTTCATTCAGGGACGGTGAATTTGCAAGCAACTATAGTGAGACCCTGACACTGTATTTTCACATAAGGAAAATCAATACAATGCACCACTTCAGTCCAAATTCTTCTCAATATGTGAAAAATGTCATTTGTGCAAGTCCCTATTGTTACGCAAGGTGACTTCCAACAGTCAAGGACACGGCAGAATGAATGTTCTGGCCATCGGTCGACCCCGAGACAGACAAAGGCGGACGGGCAGGAATCTGAATCGACACATCAGGATTCCTGCCGTACCTTGCTGCTCGATACAGAGGGCGAGGCCGGGGGGGGGGGGCGAGGCAGGCCATACTCATTTAAATTCCAAACCGGGCCTTCTCACAGACAACTCTCATTATAATTCAAAGTGATGAAAGAATAGAGGTGATGAAAGAAAAGATGATTAACCAGACGCGATGAAGCGCGGATCAGACGAAGGAACCAAGTGGCGATGACGAACAGAGGGACGAAGAGGCATCTCTTGTCATCAGGTCCTGTGATTTTGCAAAAAACCAAAAAGAAATGGATGCATAAAACCGGAGCAGCAGTGAGTGACTGAGAGGCGGATGAACGCTGCCTCCTCCTCCTCCTCCTCCTCCTGCCGTCACTCTCTCAATCTGTCCATTTGCGCACCAACACTGGCAGCTAAATCATGAGCAGTGGTGAACAAAGGGCGAATTATTGTGCATATCAGAACGCGGTGGGAGGGAATATGAGACGGTGAATGTTACATAGGGCCAGAGAGGAGGAGGTCTGCATATGGAATGCATATCTAATAACTGTGGAAATGCATAACGCTCTCCTCTTAATGTAGCTGTCAGCTCTGATCGGGTCCACTGCGGAATATCGTTTAAAGCACGTCCTCATTACGCAACTTTGATGCAAGAGAATACTTGATCACTTGCTTTCACGCGGCCGCGTGCGACTGGAGTACAAGGACTCTGCGGAGATTAGGCATCATCACACGGCTATTTCGGGCAGATGGAACTTTACGCCTCGGCTGCGGTCAAATTAGTGGTAGGCTGTGGTTTGGAACAGCTAGACCTGGGGCTCATTAAACAGGTCCCCGGGCCCGGTTTGTGATCCTGGGGGGGGTAATTTCACCCTCTCATATCACACACACACACACAAAAGCTGTCATCATTTGTGAGTTTGGTCCTGTTTCGCGTATGACTTGCGAGGAGCCGCAGGTTGTTTTGTTGAGCGGGACCCTAAAGTTAAACTTGTACTTTTTTTTTTTTTGAAGATAAAGCCATCAATATCCTTTATCGAATCCCACATCATCTCGGACTAATATACGCACTAAGCTTTGGAGGTTGTGGCTCCTAAACTTTGGAACTCTCTCCCTCAAGATCTGTGGACACCTTTAGAAAGACCCATCATTTATTTTATTGCGACGCGCTTGATGTTCTGCTCTTGTGCTACGTAAATAAACTTACTACAAGTACTATTATGCATCTCCATGTATCATTATACTACACCTGTACATACCTTTATATATATATATATTAGACGTATATATTCAATATGAATATTCATCTATGCAATGACAAAGTGACATTACAGTATCTACCAGACTTGCACCACTGACGTTGTACGAGCTGGTTCAGCACACACTTGAGTCTTGATGTCATCTTACAGTCGTTTCAGCTATTAGTATTAGTTTTTCCTTGTGTACAGAATACAGGTCCTTATGTTTATGCCGCAAAGGTTTTTGTTAGCGTGCACATGCACAAACGTTTGTGTGCTAGTTGAGATCCAGAGAAGTCTGTGACTTCAATCTAAACAAGCTTTTGAATATCAACTGCATGTAGTCACACCTTTCTATCTATTCATCTATCTAGGATACACTAATAATCCCGCAGTGAATGAATGATGTAGTTTTTGTCGTCATGCTTAGGTTAAGAACTTAAGAACTTTTTTGTGCCAATCCTACTGCAAGAACAGCTGCCTCAGAAATGCTCCTCCTCAGACTGAGCATGCATTGCAGAGTAAAGGGGCTCCTACTCTGGTATTTCACTTCAGAGGCCTTGCGCATTGTCAGAATTCGAATACTCTTCTCTGGTGCCCAAACAGAAACTCTCGTGTTCTTCCCAAGAGCTTGAAAAAAAAGAAAAAAAGAAAAAAGTAATGGAGCAAAGATATATACCATAGAATATGCAGTGGACAAGCAGCGTAAAAAGCGCCATCTAAGAAGTGGGTGTATACTGTATGTATGAGCTTAAGCCCTGTTAGGGCAAGACACACTCTGTGTTTCTAAAACTTCCAGCATAAATATTTCACTGCTACTTACTCAGCACACACACACACACACACACACACACACACACAGCGGTTGGCTGCCGGAGTCACAGCCGTCAGCCAACGCTCACATCCATCTCTCTCACCATCACATCATTTTGTCCTAATTTTGATTACTTTACTCACTTTATAGTCTCCGCTTGCAGCTTTATGTGCAGTAAATGTCATCAGCGTACAAGCAGGGCTATGAATTTAAATCGAAGGGTCCTGCTCCCCATTTAAATGTCAAAACTCCACACCTTCTCCGAACTTACTTTTCCTGATTTGCTACAAAGATTTTGGTGCTTAATGTAATTACTCGCGCCGTCATCTCGCCTTTATTATCTCTAAAAAAAAAAAAAGTTCATTGAAAGTGACGAATATCAAGCTATGTGAAGTGAAAATGCTCCGAAACCTCAGAAAAGTTAAATTTCTTCACAAATCTCCGTAAAAAAAAAAAAAAAAAGTCTCCTCCACAGTGGCACCCCACTCATCGGGCGGTACTTGCGTACGGAGTCCGCACGTGGCTCCCGTCGGCTGCCACGTCTCCAAAGCTTTGTCTTGATCGGGACTTTATTGGCGTTTTCCTTTCTGGGATCTCTTTTTTTTGTCACGCTATGTCACATTCCACCCAGCCCGGGTTACGTGAGCTCAGAGGTGTCCCAGATGGCATTTATACGCCACGAATAGAAATGTGCTCCCGCGTCAGAAGGCTGCATTTCCGTGCACTGGAGTTTGCCAGCTTCTTAGTCACCATTACAGCGCCTTTTGATGTGCTTCAGTCTACAGACAACCTAAACAAACGGCGGATTTTTTCCGGGCGTCCGAGCTCCTGCCGCTTGATGTGCCTTCGTGTGATGTCGCATTCATTTGAGACTTTCAACGCGTCACTTTTTACGTCACCCCGCGCAGAGAGATAACAAATGCCAAACCTGTATTCAGTTTGTCAAAGGGGCTGCTTGTTCACTGAGAAATACCTTCGGGAAAAGGCCGCTGGCTTGTAATGTATGTAATCACTTTTTGTCTTCAGTCCACATCTTCAGGCCTTGCGCGCCATCTTGATCGCGTTTCTTCGTCACCTACTGTGCTGCCGAGTTCCTCCAACTGCCACCAGACTCGGCTTCTCTGACTCATTTCTGTCCCGCAGCGAAGAGCTGATCAGTATTTTCAAAGAGTAGCAGCTTGTCTGTTTTAGACATTGTTGCTCTTTTTGTTGTAAAGGTTAAAAAAAGAAAGAAAGACGATGAACTTAAACGCAAGATGACCGGGTGAAGATAGAAGGCAAATAAACCCTAAAATAACTTGAGTTCATCTTGGTTCCATATAATGTCTTCTATAAAAATTGCCCTAACCCTTAAGGGTCCTTCTAAGCGTAATAGGTCCAGTCAGTCCAGCCATTAAATCCAAGCATTCCCTGAAAAATGTGATGTGTTGCTGCACTAAACAAAGTCGAAACCATCAGTCTCAAGGTGGTCTCCCCTCCAAGTTTAGCAGAAATGAACTTAAACCGCTCTTAAAGAAGCCCTGCCTGACTCTTCTCAACCCTTACCACTATCCCAAATCTGCAGTTTCCTGCCACTCTTACGACAATCTGCCGCTTTGCTCGCATCCTTTACAAGAATCCAGCTCATTTTTCCCACGAGAGAAAGTAATCTGAGGTGTTATAAGGACATCGCCCGTATTTCCAGTGCCAAATTGTAGCATTTCCTTCGATACTTCGATTCATATCAAGACAGAAAAGCTTGTGGAACAGTATTTAGACCTTTGCGAGATGCTATAAATTTACAATTCTCAAGGCAAACTTGCCCATTGAAATCCCTTGACCACAGCTTACTGTGGGGAAGTAAGCGAGTGAGGAGGAGGAGGAGGAGGAGGAGGAGCGCGGGCACCGACGCCAGTGTAACCTAGCTGCGGTCAGAGGTGCGTGGCGTTAATGAAACCGACACATATGCGGACGCCACGCGATGCCCGTCATCCGTAAACACCGCTCATTCGTTAACAAACAGAAAACAGACTGAAGTGGTGTGACCGGGTCCAAATCCTTCTGGCAGGCAACGAACCCAGAACGCAGAGAGACAGCTTGTATTTTGACTGAGTCATTCCTGAATACTGTCGGATTTTATATTTATCAATGACTGTTAAGCCTCCCCTTCAACAGCTTTGCAGGTTTGCAGTGGGTGAGCGGTGTGAACGGGAGGAGTGTGAAATTGTACACAAGGTGTTTTTCAACGTGCCGCTACTTGTGCTACGTACGGATCCAGTAGTGATAAAAGGCATTCAGGTCTTTTTTGACGTTGAGCTGCAGTCGCTCGCGATGATGAACCCACGCAGGGTTGTCACCCCACCGCCCTGGTCGGCGCCAAGCTGGCGACGTTGCTGATGAGCACGGTGGAGTACGGAGCTGCTTGAGAGCGAGCGTTTCTTTTTCAGGAGCCAGTGGAGGCCAAGCACGGAGCTAAAAGTGGACGAACGCTGGACGCTGTATTCGTCAAGTCTCCAGAAACACGACTCCAAGTGAATGCTAATGTTGCTTGGATGTATAAGCTGCTAAAAAAAACAAACTATACTACTATACTAACTATGTGGAGATGTAGACAATACTGTGGCTGGCCGAGGTGAAGCTACCAGTGTGGTGACTGTGCGGTGCAGATGCAAGGCGAGCGAGTAAAGTAACACTTCCTGCCAAGCTGGGGAAAAACAGGCTTCCCAAGGACACACACACGCGTCTTTTGAGGTGAGCCCCCGAGCTCGACGATGCAGGATCAATTAAAACCCGCAGCTGTTCCTTCTCCTCCTCCGGCACTCACCGCCAGCATGCGGTTCTTGTCCTTCTCGGCGTTGTTGAGCGCGGTCTCCAGGGTCACTCGGTGCTTCTTGGCGACCTCCTCCAGAGCCCGGGCCTGGCTCTCCTTCATCTGGTTGGCCTCCTCCTCGGATCGAGCCTGCGCGCTCTCCATGTCCTTATCGTGGGATGCCTTCTCCTCGCGCAGGGTCTGAAAAAAAAACGGCACAGAAAGATAAATACGCACACACACACACACACACACATTTAGAATATGCTGGGAGGTGAGTGTTGTGATGGCGCGCACAGAGCCTGGGGGCTGACATTCACACCATATGCTGTGTTATTCCGCCATATTGCCTGTGTTTACTAAGTGACAGCCAAGGAATCAATCCTTCATTCTGTCTGTCTGTGTCTGAAATGTCCCGTCTGGGTCTCCCTACAGTTCCGTCTTTCTCACCCACTTCACGTTCATGGTTTGTCGTTCCTGAGGCCACAAAAACAAACTGGAAACTAGAACATTATTGATGGAGGCCTTATCGATCGTGGAGCTGCGTAGCCCATATAATCAGTCAGCGTCGGAACCCTCCCGTCATTCTGATTCGGGATGGGGTCTTGATGGAGGTCTGCCTCTGGAGTAGCAGTTTGGCAGGAGTTGCCGTTACGACCAGTTGTGTTTTTTAGACAGCGGGTCTTTGATTTTCACAAAGAAAGAAACAGCAGCAGACTTTTATGGGGTGCAGCTAGCTGGCTAATTAATGCTAACTCCGTGAGGCGGCTGAAAACGACTGATGCCCCGGGCAAGAAGTTTGCATCCTGGCTAGCTGTTGAGCCACGAAGACGTGCAAAATGTGCATTATTTCTCTTCCTGCCCCACAGAGCTAGTTAGCCCTGATATCACAGTGCAGTACATGTAATGCTTTTTTGGATGCTAACTACAGAAAAGCAAAAACTTGGGCAAGCGACATGAAAAGGGTGGACTTTTGTTTTAGGGTTATTTTCAAACGCTACGTTTCACTTAGATTAGAGAAAGGGCTTTGAGAATGACGGCAAATGTGTTCACCTGTCTCAGGTAACGCCTCTGGCTTCAACACTGGAGGTGATAACAGAGGAGCGTGGTGAATCAAAGCTCAGGTCACAGAAAACAGCAATTTTCCTGGGGGGGGGGGGGGGGGGGGCAACTAATCTGTAGCCCACTTACTTTGGGTCTAATTAGAGGAGCAGCTGTTTCTTCATTGCATGGGTTTAACAAAATCTTAATTAGCCAAACTTTGCCAAAAAAAAAAAAAAAGCCACATGGGAACAGTAATATCCATTCCAAAAGACTCCTAAAGGAAGCCAAGAATCTCTCGGTGAGCACATTTCCTGTGAAAGTGCACACCGAGATCATCTGGCTACTAATGAGCTGGCATTTCAAATCAGCTGTGGATGTCTTGTTTTCTACATTTCCGTATTTTCCAACACAATTCTGGTATGTTTTTTTGTTTTTGTTTTTGTGCATGAAGATGCAACTCTTTGCTTCGAGGCAGTTCAGATTCTTCAGGCTCCTTCACTGAAGGCCCTGGGTTCAAAACCATACAGTTGACGAGCTTGAACTATTGATACGATATGAGAGAAAGTTGAAGTCAAAGAGTTCCTGAAACGGACGCGAAGCGCTCAGCCAGAGAGACGAAGCGCGACCAAAACCCGCTCGCAGTTGTGTGATGTTTACCGGCTTCTCAGAGAGTTTCACTTTGGTCTGTTATCAAGTTACTCATGGAATTAACATAAATTAGCGACAGCTGATATGAACTTCCCGTCTTTTTATGCTGCGAAAGCGACGGTCAGCTGCAAAGGAGAAGCTGCTGGCGGAGTGTTTTGTACACAGCTCTTTGCAAGTAAGAAAGGGAGAGGGGAGATAACAGACTCGTTACCGTCGGAGCTTATCGTATTTTGCCAACCCGGGTGTAAGTCATTTATTTAATTATCTGCAGAGTCACTTCCACTCTCACATACAGTGAAATGCCGCCCGCAGAGCTGCTGTCATTGAGGAGAGACAGCGCTGCAACACCATCAGTCGCTGATCTCAGACAGATGCTGCAAAATCTTTTCAGCTGTGTCCTAAAATGGCAAATTCAATTTGTTGAAACGATCGAGACCCATCGTACTACATGTACAGCCGCGTGCGAAAAAGATAACGTGCGCAATGTACAGTGCTTAACAAATGTATTAGACCCACCACCCGGTGTGAGGCGTTTGCCCCCGCTGCCCTAAATGAACAGTATTGCTGATGTCTCTGTAATGGTTAATCCACCAGTATGTGCAAGCCAAGCTCTTTAATCCAAATGATATCTTTAATGCTCAAATATAATTATTATCCGTGAATTCTCAAATTTACTGTTTTACAAAAAAGCAGTAACAAAATAGTAAAGCACATTATTATTATTACAGTTATTTACTTGCACTCCTGAACAGAAACATTTGTTTTGTGGTTGCAAAGAATGCAAGCTGTTATCAGGGCCAAAGGAGGTCGTACAGAATATTAAGATTTGTGGTTAATATATGTGAATAAGGACTATTTAGTTGTTCCAGTTTGTTATTTGCCTGATAAATAACGATACAATTTTTAGTTTGAAACAAGTTTCTGACAGATTTCTAGAATATTTGTGTTTTCTCATTTTTATGACAGCTGGTCTAATACATTTGTTAAGCACTGTATATTCTATTTACCACTCATTTTAAAACTAGCGATTATCTGGCAGATTATGGAATGTATCAGACATCAGGGCAACAACATTGAAAACAACTTTAATTTCCCACCGGGGGCCGCAATCACACGGGCGTGCACTAATTGCTCCGAACCCGAAGGCTGTTTCGGAAAAAAGAAACCCACCAAGAAGCCTCCATGAAACTGGGCAAACGGAGCAAAACTGCTGTGTTATCACATGGCCACGTGAGCCCGAGGGGGGGGGGGGGGGGGGGGGGGGCGTCTCCACGGCGTGACTCCCATTCATGCGACGGCTTGCCCGACAGCAACGCAATTACCGAGAGTAACCCATTTACAGCAGGAATCAGCTGCCGAGGGACGCTGCGTAACGGAGACGTGCCGCAGGGTTGACGTGGCGCGAGATCTTCCGTCATCCTGAGGAAGACATTCAAATTCACGGCCGGCCTCGCTCAGTGGGAGAGCTCTCCTCCCGGCTCCCAGAGGATTACGCTGCGCAAATGTCAGAGATAAAGGGACGGGAACACACACACACACACACACACACACACACACACACACATGAAGCAGCAACACTTGACATTTACCGTCGGCTGTGGCGGGTCTGCTGACTACACTGTTCCTTAAATCATCCGACCTTTAAGCTTCTTGGGTTTTTAAAAAAGAGGAGCAGCTTGCGTTCCCCCCCCCCCCCCCCCCCCCCCCCCCCCCCCAAAGTTTGTATACGCAATGATCGACAGGTTTGACCCTTTCAACAGTTTGATGATTGCTCGTCCAAGTTTGCTACCTTTTTCGCTCGTAAAGGCATTTTAAACTCTGCCGCATGCATGACATTTATCTTCCTAATCGGTGGAAACTGCAACAGAATGACTGTTGGGAGTGACTCCCGAGTGTCAGGAAGCTAAAGAAAGACAGGTCCAGCTACTGTATATGCTCATGCCGTAACATTTTGTGTCCTCTGCAGAGGACTTCCTGAAATATATCAATAATTCAAGTCAAATAGTCCTTTTACATCTGCAAAGACTGGCCTTAGGGAAAACATGAACCTCACAGGAGTCCACCGGGGGATTACCGTCTTTGTAAAGTGGCAGAAATGTCTGTCACAGTCGCAAAGCTAAACTAAATAAATGCCAAATTGAAGAAATAAATCAGTTTTCCTATTATTTTGGGGCATGTGAGTATTAGAATTGCTTCACAGCCTCAACAAAATTGTCTTTTATTTTTGGGGCTTCTCTCTCCGAAAGGCTGAATTCTCTGGGATTACTGAGGTGTTTCCGGGGGGGGGGGGGGGGCAATATGGCTCCTGGCTTGTGACTCTGACATTATGATGTTAAGAAAAATGCGACTGAGAAAGATGTATTCATTTCAAGCAAGAGGACCAATGTTAACACGCTTCTACAGTCCTACAACGGACGTTAATCACTCGCTTGGAGTTTTCTTGGTGCTATATTGATTGACTTTTTTTTTTTTTTTTGAATGCAAGGACCTATTCTCTAAAACATGCACACAGAATGTTTTATTAGGCCTGGAGCAAAGTCTACCAAAAACCTTGAGTCACAGCATCTGGATGGCTTATTGGTTATTCATAACAGTGCTATTCTAGTCTGAAGTGAATACAAATCACACACACACACAGACACACAGACCTTCTCCAGGGACTGGAGCTGTTGTTTCTGTCTTTCATCCAGGGCCTGACACTGGCTCTGCAGGGACTCCCGCTCTTCTTCCATCCTCAGCACTTTGTCCTTCAGCCGGCTCCGCTCGTTGTCCAGGTCCCTGATGGCCGCTTCCTGGGTCATCTGGGTGGCCTGCAGGCTGCTTATCTGACCTGTGACGGGGCAGAGCCAACAGAAGGTGAAGAAGGATGCAAACAGGGGGAGGGACGTCTCCCGCATGTTGTCACGCGGGCCAACGCGTGCCGGGTAAGCTGGCACGAGGACCAGCAAATGTTACACTTAGTCCTGGATTTTCAGTGAGTTTTGTCATTTGAGTAAATTTACTAAATTGCCATTTTTTTAATGTGTTCTTGTTAGCCAGTGTCTCGTTTAGGAGGCGGTGTTTCAATTTAACCAATCAGCAGGGACGTATCCATCCTTACAATGTCATTTCCCGTGGTAGCAGTCGCTAGGAGACGGTAATGCTAATGTCATTTGGGACAATCAGAGACATTTTAGGGTCCAGGAAACAACCTCTACAGCGGCGGCGGCGATTCCGAAGTTTGAAACCAGGCTGAAATCTTTTATCCCGGATAATTACACTTTATTACGACTTTGGATCCTGCTGCTGTCGTTTTGGCCGCAAACGGCTGCGCTCACCAAGTTCAAATCTGAAGAAGCGTTCAGACAATCCGAGGTTTGAAACAAGCACACAAGGTTGGCCCAATTTATTTGCAAGGGAGAAACAATGGCGTATGTTGGGAACTATAAAATGAACTGT